>NW_006917105.1:281209-384761 GCF_000516985.1 Pestalotiopsis fici W106-1 | reverse complement strand
GAAGAAAGAAAGAAAAGAAGATTCTCTTTTGTTGCAGCGCCGAGGCCCATCTTTGCCGTAACAAACCTACCTACATGCCTACTTAGATGGTCATATTGTAGTGCTGCTGTTTCTTTCCCCTTGCCTTTCATTGCTCATCTTCTTTTCTCGTCGGGTTGTTCACGTTTTGTGAGTGACCACCTAACTCGAAACAACAATCCACACCAGTTCAATTCAATTCAGCCAAGTACGTCATGTTCTCCGATTCTAGGGTTCCCTGGGTATCAGCACTGCAAATCCCCCCACGGGGGAAAGAAAAAAGGAAGGGCCTGTTCGTATACCAGACGTCCATCGGTGCATGGGATGATCGAACCATGTCCGTGCTGTGGCTTGTTGTGTGTATGTGTATGTGTGTGTGTGTGTGTGTGTGTGTGTGTGATACTTCCAACGTATGTATGCATATGATCAACCCCGAACGCGCAGCAAAAACTGGAGTTTCCCCCGGCTTGGGCCTGCGCATCCGACCCCGCTGGCTTCCCGAGGTTGAATATCATAGGCATTGACCTGGTCTTTTATACTCTCCCCGGGGTTACAGTCCGCCAACTTTATCCTGTTCTCACAAAGCTGAAGCACGACACCATGGATATTGATTCTGGTTTCCGCGAGGTCGAATTGAAGCCGGTGCCCACGGTCCGAGCGGATCTGACCAACAGGGTGCTGCCCCAGATGAAGCTTGGAGACGGCATCCCCGGGTCGCTTGTATCTCCGCCGTCGCCCCTACCCCGCAGTGCTTCCCCGGACGAGCGCGCGGCCTTGCGCTTCCGCCTGGTGGGTGGTGCCGCGATTGTGACAGGTGGTGCGGGCGATTTGGGCTTTGCTGCGTCAAGGGCTCTCCTGGAGCATGGCCTCAAAGGGCTCATGATATTCGACACGAATCCCAAAGAGGCCGCCGCCAAGGTCAAGACTTTGGAGGATGAGTTCCCAGGCACCACTATCCGCTTTATCAAAGTGGATGTAGCCGATGCCGAGGCCGTAGCTGCAGCAGTCTCGGAAACTGCCAGGCTTCTTGGCAGCGTAGACATTTTGCTCAACTTTGCCGGCATGGTCATGTGCCAGCATGCCATTGACATGGCGCCAAATGAGTGGAATCGAGTTATGAATGTCAATACCAGCGGCGGTTTCTTGTGTGCTCAGGCAGTTGCGCGACAGATGAGGAAGCAAGGCACCGGTGGTAGTATGATTTTCGTTGCGAGCATTTCGGCGCATCGCGTCAACTACCCTCAGTAAGTCTGGGAAGATACTGCGTTTCTATGCATTGCGCTCGTGTCTTTGATGAAGCGGCTGGACTTCTATCCGGCTTTGCAAAATCGCATAGCAGCATGAGGTTGCCAAGGACGTTCGGGGACAACAGAAATCGAGTGAAGCAGACGGACCGATGAAAGAACACTGAGCTGATCGTATATCCCAGGCCACAGGTATCGTACAACGTTTCGAAAACTGCCGCCATGGCCATGGTGAAGAGCCTGGCAGCCGAGTGGGCCTATATGGGTATCAGGGTCAATAGCATTTCTCCAGGTTATATGGACACAATCCTCAACGAGGGTATAGGTCTTGATAATGCAAGGAATATCTGGCTTAGTCGCAATCCCATGCGCAGAATGGGCCAACCGGATGAACTGACGGGTGCCATCGTGCTACTGGCCAGTCGAGCCGGCAGTTATATCAACGGTGCAGATATCGTGATCGATGGTGGCCAAACACTTTTCTGATCTGTCTTGCAAGGAGACGGATTTTTCTTCTTCTTCTTCTTTTGGCAGTGAGAAGCCATTGGAACTTCTCATATGGCAGCGACAAAGCACGTCTATACCGCCGAGTAAAGATGCAACCTTATCGGGGACATGTGTAAAAATTCCCGGGCTCCAAGGTCCATTTTCAACTCATGTCTGGGCGAGTCGCGGCAATGTAATATGCGCCATTGGGTTCCTCCTTTCTACCTGACTTACCAACCTACAAAGTACGTACCTATCAAGCTAGGTGAATATCTTGAGATGATGGCTTGATAATTGGGTTGTATTGCAATATGACGACACCTGTCTGTAGCCGACAAATCTCAAGCCCACAATCAAAGTTCATTCCGAAGTTGGGTGGCTACTGAAAATCATTGAGCCAGGTCAATAGCAATCTACATCAAGCGGCCAACTGCGCACCGAATTCTCAGTCGCCAAGGACTGACACCGCCATACGCCACAGTGTGATTGAAAGAATGGACAGAGCCTGAGGGGGTTGTGTCATGCATGCTGCCATCTAGTAGAGTTTGTAGTAAATTCGACGTTCGCGGGTGCAGCGTGTGTCCTCGTCATCCTAGTCTACCCATCTACCTAGTACATACTTATTTGCCGCGGTACCGAAATACCATACAGGGTATGTACATACATATATGTCGTGGGATTGCTGCAGGGGGCAGTAGGCCAGTGACAACACCTGTCGTGGTGCGATCTCGTGAACGGGGCAATGGACCACAGCTCGCTGACGCGAAGAGATGGCGTTGCCAAAGGCTCCTGTGCCCTGGATCTCCATCAACAAGAAACGGCTTGGCGCACCTTTTTCATCTGAAGATGAAGGTTGTGTGCAGGGATGCAGGGTACGATGATCTCTGTCCAGGAAGGCGTGGATCCACACAACAAACAAATCCTACTATGTATTATGCACCCTAGGTAGCCGAGAGCTGGCCGCTGGGTCGCCTAAAATAAAGGAAGGAAAAGTGCGAGAGTGGATATATATGTGTATGTATGAGTGCGTGTGGTTTAGTGAGAGAGAAGAGAGAGATAGAGAGACAGGGAGAGACAGAGAGAGACAGAGAGAGCTAATTGAAATCCATATTCTTTTCCCAAATTGAGCTGAGCGAAATGAAGGGATTCGGATTGGGCCGAAGGGGCGTTGTTTCATCTCGCGCTAGGTTTTGTCTTTTTCTGGAGCCGGGGGGTAGCTAACATATGGTAAGCATGGCCCCTTATTATGGAGTCGGTTGAGGCTCAACGACCAGGGGATCCTCTCGACGCTCAACCGCATCCCGGGGATGTGTCCAAATCAGTCTACGGCTCTGTATTTGATTGGGCTCGACATTTCTTCCACCAGTCTCCATCGTCCACTGTTTGTAGCGAGTATAATGAACGACGAATTGCAGTGGAGACGATGACCTCGCTCCCAGCCAAGGCTCGGCGGGTGAGCTGCCAGACAGAGCAGGGCATCCAGAACGTATAAGTCCTCGAGATGCCTCTTGACAATACGCCGGTTGGAAAGTCTTCTGCTCTCTCTCTCTGTAGCTTTGTTCACAACAGTCTTTCATTCTTTTCCCTCTTCATCCTTTCGAGGTCTTCATTCTTTTTCGATTCGCCTTGTCAACTTCACCGTGTGAAGCTGGGACACTTCCTTTCTTTTTCACTTACAGCAATCGTATCTCGTTCCCTTTTTGAACTCAACTGAGCTTTTCTGCAGCCCTCCATTCTCTGTCCGCATTGATAACGATACATTTTTCGACATCTCTTCAGAAAGCGTTGCATCATGTCCTCCTTCAAGTCTTCTATCGCCCTGGCTGGTGCTTTCGCCAGCTCGGCTCTGGCTCACGGAACTGTCTCCGGCTTCGTGACCGATGGAACCTGGAACCAGGGTTTCCTCTTGGACTACTACTACGAGAAGATCAACTCGGGTTCCTTCCCCGACATTGCCGCCTGGTACGCCGAGGATACGGACAATGGCTTCGTCTCCCCAAGCTCCTACGGCACCGCCGACATCAACTGCCACATCAACGCCGAGCCCGGCGCCCTGACCAAGTCCGTCAGTGCCGGTGGTACTGTGGATTTCCAGTGGACCACCTGGCCTCACGGTATCGGCCCGGTCCTCACCTACGTGGCTGCCTGCAACGGCGACTGCTCGGCCGTCGACAAGACTGCCCTCGAGTGGGTCAAGATTGACGAGAGCGGTTACGATACCAGCACCGAGACGTGGGCTGCTCAGGCTCTGATCGACAACAACAGCACTTGGACCACCACTGTGCCGTCGACCTTGGCTGCCGGTAACTATGTCTTCCGCCACGAGATCATTGCTCTCCACGGTGCTGGCTCCGAGGACGGTGCTCAGAACTACCCGCAGTGCTTCAACATTGCCATTACCGGCTCGGGTACGGACTCCCCCTCTGGTACCCTGGGTACTGCCCTGTACAATGAGGATGACCCTGGTATCCTGTTCAACCCCTACACCACCATCACCAGCTACACCATCCCCGGCCCCGCTCTGTACACTGGTGGCTCTGGATCCGGTTCCGGCAGTGCTGCCACCACGACTGCCGCCGCCGCCACCTCGTCCACTGCTGCCGCTGCCGCTACCTCCTCCGTTGCTGCTACTTCCTCGACTGCTGCTGCCGTGACTGAGGCTGCCACCGTTTCCTCTTCCTCGGCTGCTGCTCCCGCTACCACATCCGCCGCTGCTGATGAGGGTGACGACGAGGGTGATGATGACGACTCCTGCGATGCTGACGACGATGAGACCACATCGGCCGTCGCTACGTCAGCTGCTCCTACCACTTTGGTGACCCGCACCAGTTCTGCAGCAGCCGCTACCTCGACTGCTGCGTCGTCCAGCGGTGGATCGGTTGCCCTCTATGGACAATGTGGAGGTCTCACATACACTGGCTCGACTACTTGCGCTTCGGGCACCTGCACGTAAGTTATCTTCTTGCTCTTTACAGAATTTGAATGACGGAATAAAAAGCTAACAATCTGGCCCAATACTTAAGTGTGATGAACGACTACTACTCTCAGTGCGTCTAGACGGACAGAAACAAGAACAACAACGACAGCGGCGTGGCCTGGTGATTCATGGCTGTTTAGAGGTACTATAAATGGGGACCAAGAACGGCATAGATGTGTAGAAGACGGCTCTGCGTGAGCTCAGACGAGGAGCGACATTTGTTTGTGATACGATTCATTTCTGTTTATACATATATTCCGTCCTGGGACGAGTCAGTCAAGGCTCCTCTTGGGCTGTAAATACTATCTTGTTGAACAAACTTTGCTCCTGGCGTATTTGCAAGTGTTGAATATTAAGAAGAATGCTCGACGCTCGAGTATTCTTGGTCATGTGGGAATGCGTGACTACATGTGTTCTATGTCTTTGATCAAGTTTTGGCAACCCGTCTTGGCGGGGCACAATGGGAAGTGCTCCGTTCTTGATATTGATCGCATGGCTGGCCTGGGGCGAGAACCCCTGTCGCTCTAGAGGGGAAATGCATGGCCTCGGAATTTCTCCTCTCTCGTTCTCTCGCTCTCACTCATTTCCTGGTGAGGTCGTGACACTTGATTTCCCCTCCCCCTTCTCATTCTCTTGCGCACCGAGAGTCTGGGATCTCGTTCTCCGCTACCATGATTTTCTTGTTGGTGTTGTTGCTTTGCCTCGTGGCAGCGGCGGTGGTCGCTGACACAACTGTTGACTGCACAGGCTTGAACGCCATCAGTCCTCGCTGCATCTCTACCGAGGCGGCTTATCGAAGAGACTCGTTCTATGTTGGCGGCAACTACGTACCATACAATGGCACATATCAAAGCCTCACAATTGGTCAAATCTATGTCGAAAAGCTGACTCCACTATCTGGAGTCAATCAATCGAACCCGCTTGTCTTTATTTCGGCTGGCATACCACCAGGCTCAGTAGGGCATTCATATCCCCCACAGAATCCCCAGACGTAAAAAGTACTGACTCAAAACATGTGTGGTTAAACACGCCCGACAACCGACAAGGTTGGGCATCGTATTTTGTGGAGGCCGGCTATCAGGTCTATATACTCGATGTGATTGGAAACGGCCGAAGCACCCAAAACGACCTGGCAGATTACACAATCAAGCTCGGATCGACAGACAACATCACGCAGAATGGTTTCACCGCTCCGGAACTGGCCGATTACTATCCGCAGGCAGAAGGCCATGACAAGTGGCCCGGGACGGGCGTCCGAGGCGATCCCGTCTTTGACGCTTTCGAAGCGACCATGATCCCTCTAAACTCAAATTCCACGAGCGGAGAGCTTGCCATGAGGGCGGCAGGCTGTCGCTTATTGGAGTTGGTGGGAGAGTCTTTCACGTTTTGTCATTCGGCATCGTGCCAGTATACCGTCCTCATGTCGGACGAGTGCCCCGACCTGGTTAAGGCGACGATCAATCTGGAGCCCACCGTGATTCCCTTTCAATCGCTGGTAGGAGGCGCCAATGACCCGTCCGGCCGCTCTCGGTCGCGAGCATACGGCTTGACCAATACTCCCATAACCTATAATCCCCCAATCCAGTCAGCTAGCGAGCTCAACCCTGTAGAGGTTGGGACTGACACCCCTGCCTTACGCTCCTGTTTCTTGCAGGCGAGCAACTCGACCATACATACCCTGCCAGAGATTGCGAAGGTGCCATTCATCATGTACACTGGAAGTGCAAGCCCGCATATCACATATGATCACTGTGTAGCGCTCTACTTGGATCAGACACAAGTAGCTTATGAGTGGATCAAGCTGGAAGACATCGGGATCCTTGGGAATGGGCATTTCATGTATCTCGAGACAAATAACATTGAGATTGCAGATGTGGTGTATGCAAAGCTACAGGAACTGGCAGACTAGGATGTAATTGATCATCTTCCAATAACCAATATTAATTCGTCAAGAAAGACGGCCAAATAAGTCAATGTGAAATAGCTGGATGCAGTCATTGTTCAAAGGAGAAAGCGAAGGGATGCGTCAGTGATAGAAACTACCCATTGGCTCCATGTATTGACTAGAAGTTGATGGTGACTGGTTCCATCGAATAATCTCCCGAAAGCGCCTCCTCTCCAGCGTTTAGATCCTCGAGCTCCTTGGGTGAGATCTTATCAGCCCTCTTCTGCCATGCGCTCACCCACCTTCCCTGGTAGGACACCTTGACATCGCCTTTGAGCTTATCTATTGGGACCAGTGGCTCCTTGAGCTCTATCGATGATTCTGCAGTCGCGCCCGGCTCAATGGTGACTAGCGACTCCTGGCCGGGTGGCATTTTACGGCGGACCATGATGATTGGGATGTCAAGCGCCTCTTCGCTGTCGGCGGGTGCAAACAGCTTGACCTTGCCGAGCTTCAGGGCCAGGGGATCGAGTGGCGACTCCCATCTCAGTAGAGTGATGGGTTCATCGTGGTTGTTGGTCACGCTAAAGGCAAGGTCGTTGGATGCCGATTTCCGGACGGAAACGGTAAGATGTGACAGGGCGCCAGAGGACATGGTGGTGGTGGAAGACTCTGCCCGGTACAGCTTTGAGAAGCAGAGGATGGTGAAGCCAACAGCAATGAAGAGGGTTATTATGTTACGAAAATGGTAATGACGTCGCGGGTAGCTCATTGGAAGCGGCTGGACCAGCTTTGAAGGGTGGGAGTACTGCTTCGGACAAAGAGTGAGAATCGGCACCTAGAAACGATTTGGGGTAAACAGGCTCCGCAAGTCTACCTCCCAGGTACATGCCCAAGTCAGTCAGGCTGTGACTGCTCGCTCATGAGGTTGACCTACACAGCTATCTATATTCAACCGTGTTTTGGGGCGCCGGGGATATCACAGATGTGCCAAGGGAACATTGGCTGCATGGAAACGAGAGGGGAGGCGCTTCGCTACCATGCCAAAGCCCCAAGCTCCAGCCAGTGACGGAGTGTTTGCAAATTTCCAGCTTGACATGACGATGGGTGCCCATGGGCGGGCAGTGATGCTCGAATCAACTTACGAGATGCCACTGCTCCGGGCCACGATGGTCTTGGCAGTAATGGGTCCAACGCTTTATATGAATCCCAGCTTCTTGATGAGGATATTGTCTCGGTAGTCTATGACGACAGATCGGTTATGTAGCGAATCGGGCTGCTGTCCAACGTAGTAAGCCACAGGTCTATCAACGCCCGGGAACAGATGTAGATGGAAGAAATGTGATAAACCCCTCGTCCCAAGGTAGCGAGTGAGTGGCACTGAGAGTGCAATGAGCAGACAGAGCGGGTGGGGGGCAAAGGAAGAGGAGCAACATACCAGGTTGGTTTAGTGTTAGAAGAAAGTTATGCATAATAGGACCCGCCGGAGCGTCGACGAATCAGGAAGGTGGACTTGTTCCTTTCTGGGGAATCGACATAGGTAGTAGTGTACCGACTATATTCGACCATGCTTACCTACATTCCATACCTAGCTGCAAAATGATGCTCGTGTGCCTCGTCTACTCGAGTCGTTGGATTAAGGTGAGGCTTGTGACCACCGCACAAAAGCTTATGCCGTTGCACCCGGCTTGAGCAACCTTCCCCCGTAAGCGAAGATACAGATGCCGGTAGCTAGGTGCGTTATCAGGTGTGAGTAGTAATTATTGGCAAATTGAAAATGACTCTATCTATCTGTTTGGTACGTATGCGACCCCGTTCGTTGATTGGAGGCGTACATACCTACCAAGCTGATGCATAGTCTTTCGTTTGTTGCAATCTCTCCGGCAGGTATCTATTCGCACCTGTGAAGCCAGCTCTATGCCTTCGCCAGTCGTCTCGATTCTTCAAGTGAGCCCTCTAGGTCCCACTATGACTCCTGGTAGTGGGAAGAAGATCTCCCCACCTTTGGAAGCCTTTATCTGAGGAGTTGATATCCGATTGAATCTGTAAACTGTATGTTAGCTCGGGGTCGCGATCTCGTCGCCCAAGATGGTGCATCGTCCAGCCATGCATGGTTTCATCGTGAGTGGTTCACCCTTGTCTGTCTTCCCCTGTCCGAATCGAGTATACTAGGTAGCTGCTTCAGCCCAAAGCGACGCTCGTATACATATATGAGTCTTGGCACGCCCTCTTGGCAGTTTTTCTTTCCTTCTCAAAATGAGGAGTAAGCCTCTACTGCCCATTTGCCCATTCGCGGGTCATCGAATAACCGGAATGTCCTATCACTTTCTTTCTTGCCCCGTAACATGTCATATTGTATGTCCTATATTCGAATTACTCGCCAACGCGTTATCAATCATCTGAAGACAACAGGAATCTGGCTTCCGTCCATCTCGAGTTAACCTTGAGCATGGCCTCAGCCCGTAGGACATGATCGATCCACTGACAGACCGTCAACGCCGGGATCCGGAGGGCTGATGGAATGTATGCTGGCGGATGCTACCCAGAGGAAACGACCCTGGACGGTGCTGTAGTATAAGCAATGACAAGCTTTACCAAGCTTTATTGGCTTTCGCATCGCTGCAGGTTGAGTAACGTCCGAGGATCCGCTGTACAGCTGCACCAAAGGGGTTTATCCATTCATATTCATTCTCCACATGGAACCCTTCGTCCCATGTAATCCTCCAAGCGGCTCTTGGCATTCGGAAGCAACTATCATTGAGAGTTCAGCTTCCTGTTTGCCTCTAGGAGCACTCGGTACATCGCTGTCATCAATCACAACGACGATCCGACTACCTAGTCATCCCATCTTGACCGCAGAGAAGACGAGGCCATGGAAACGACGACCATCGAGTATAAGTATCAGTCATTTGAACAACAGCAGACAAAATGAGAACCCTTCTGGCCACACCTCTTCAGCTCGAATAACAGTTCGGTATTACTTTGCAGCCAATCATTGCCTCAGCCTTGTCGATAATTCTACCCTGCCTTTCAAGATGAAGTTTCTCGCTGGCCTCTCGGCGCTCGCCACCTTGGCGACTGCCGCCACGATGAAACGTGACTCTCCTCTCGACGTCAAACTCGAGTCGATTGGCAATACTGGTCTGCAGGCTACCGTTACCAACACTGGCAATGATGCCTTGAAGATCTTCAAGACTGGCTCCCTCTTTGACAGCGCTCCAGTTGAGAAGGTCCAGGTCTTCAAGGGTGGTATGTATCTTGCGCCAGAACAGAGAAATTTGGCAGACTAGCTGATGCAATAGGTAGATTCCCAGGTTGACTTTGCCGGTATTCGTCTTCGAATTACCACTGCTGGCCTCGACGAGGAAGCGTTCCTAACCATTCCTGCTGGCGAGTCCATCAAGACGCTGATTGACGTTGGCGAGCTTCACGACCTTAGCGAGGGCGGCGAGTGTGAGTACACAAATTTTCTATAGCAAACAAGATAACCTCTTTGGTCTCTTCGGCTCTATACTCTTGGAGTAGGGTGTTCAAGATTTCGGCGCCAAAGGTCGAATAAGAAAAGCCAAGGGAAAGAACTAACGTATTCTGACAAGACAACTTTGTTGCCAACGGCGTTCTGTCCTATGCAGATGCCAACACAACCGCGATCGCCGGCGTCGTTCCGTTCTCCAGCAACTCCATCTCTGCCACTGTCGATGGCGCCCAGGCTGCTGAGGTCCAGCGTCGCTTTGTCGAGAAGCGCACTGTTGTTCAGTCCGACTGCACTGGCGCCAAGAAGACGGCTCAGACCACAGCCCTTTCCAACTGCGCATCCCTTGCCAAGCTCTCTGCCTCTGCCGCCCAGTCCGACAGTGCCAAGGTTGTAGAGTACTTCAAGACTGCTTCCGCCGCCAGCACTCTTGTTACCGTCTTCAACCGCGTTGCTTCCGAGTGTGGCAGCACCACGTCTGGTGTTTCCAAGCAGTACTGCACTGATGTCTACAGCTCCTGCAGCAGTGGTGTCTTGGCCTACACCCTGCCTTCTGGAAGCTTCATGGTCTCGTGCCCTCTGTACTTTAACTGTAAGTGGTCGAAATATGTGCTGTAATTTTCCCATGATGAATCAAGGCTGACCCATTTTGATCCATTAGACCTCCCGGCGCTTACAAAATCCTGCCATGCTCAGGATCAGGCGACCACGACTCTCCACGAGGTCACCCACTTGAGCCAGATCAAGGGAACCCAGGATCTGGGCTACGGCTACTCGGCTGCCATTAGACTGTCAGCCACCCAAGCACTGAACAACGCCGACAGCTATGCTCTGTTTGCCAATGGTGAGTTGAACCCAAGCCTTTGAACAATACAACCACTAACGATGACGATAAAAGCTGTCTATGCCGGCTGCTAGATGCCATATTAAGAAACTGCGGATATTCATGTCATGTGCTGCCAACACACAAATTGGATTTATGGAGGAACCATGTCGAGGTCAAATAGGCTTTGAGCTAGTTGGGAATGTCGTATATAACTATCATATATCAGTATAAGTCTTATGATTGTCTCCACGCATTTCGGCCACCTGAAGATGGACGACTGTGTCTGGGGAATTCCCGGGAGGGATATCTGACTTGATATTGCCAAGCAACAGAAGAGTGTTCTTCTTGATCAACAATATACTACATCCGGAGCAATGTAGACTTTTTGCAGGTCAAACTTCCCGGCAGCGCAACAAATTCTCACTTGCTTCTCCTATCCACTTCTCCCTGGTTAATTCTTTGGTGCTGCGTCGTCAAGTGAAAGCTATTGGATCATGTTTCCTTCAACGTGGAAATGTCCGGGCAGTAGTCAAGTGATGTGTCGAGAATACCTCGTGGTCATGTTAGCTCAAATGAAACGGATCGAAGTAGAAGAGCCAGGAAAACACTTGCTGCTTAAGTTAGTATTTAGGTTAGCTATGCTAACCGAAAGACATAACCTCGACCACGACGGGTCTCCCGACACCCTCCTTACCCCAGGCTCGGATTGCTGTTTTAGGACAAGATGACGACGTACCCCATATATACCCCGCGAGACGCGGGAGGGGAAGAATCGTTTTCTAATGGCCATTTCCCCGCATCCTCATGTACGCTTGTACCTACCTACTAGGCAGCTATCTACTGTAACCACTGTAACCACTTGAAGCAGTGCCGCCTTGATAGGATATAGGTAGTATCATAGTGCATTGGGGTAAACGGGCCACTCGAGTGGGCCATCACCATGTGCGTCCGTCCCAAGGGCTACGGATTTCCGTAATCCAACCAGAGATGACTGTTATGACAATTGTGTGGGCTGAGCTTCCCATTCAAAAGTTAGATAAGGGGTGCCCAGATCTCAAACTCCCGGCTTCTCATTCCAACCACATACATTTTGACTTTTCATGCAATCGGGTGCTTCCCATCATAATTGTAGACAGGCAGACGTTCATTCTTTAGTCCATTCATAACGTTGAGCTCTCCGCTGTCGAGAAGCCGGACACTATCACCATGGCAGAAAACAACAACGAGCCCAGCCGCTCTCTTCCATCAAAGGATCACGAAGAACTTGCAGCTCATGCTAGCCATGTCAATATTGCCAAGACGGTACCAGGGTCTAGTCACGACGTCGATGTGGCCATGACTCTGTTTGACCACCCAGATCAGATCCACGAGCCTCGCGATCCCACGGAAGAGCGGCGACTGGTGAGAAAGATTGATTTTATGATTTTGCCGTACCTGGCCGTGTGCTATGCCTTCTTCTACATTGACAAAACCACACTCTCTTATGCTGGTAGGTTGAAAATACGTAGTTGGACATATAATACTTACTGTATTGGACTCACACATCTCGTGGTGCAGCTATATTCGGAATCAGGCAAGACCTGGACCTACAAGGGCCCAAGTACAATTGGCTGAGTTCAATGTTCTACTTTGGCTTTCTTGCATGGGCCTTTCCGACCAACTTCATGATGCAAAAGTTTCCCATTGGAAAATACCTGGGCATCAATATTTTTCTTTGGGGTAAGTCGAGGAGAGATTGACTGGCATTGAAGATAAGCAGACTGAGATGAGCAGGGTTTTTCTTGATGCTTCAAGCCGCCGTACACAATTTCGCTGGACTCATGGTCCTTCGCTTCCTCGCCGGTGCCGCCGAGGCATGCTCGGATCCTTCCTTTATGCTCATAACCAGCATGTGGGTAGGTTATTCCCTACATGATCTTTCCTGCATGTGTCGTTGGTCTGTTGTTGATCTAGTGTACAGTATACCCGACGCCAACAACCTGTGCGTATTGGTATTTGGTACACTGCTAATGGTTTGGGCATATCTTTGGGTGGCCTGCTCGGTTACGGTAAGTTCCTGGACGCTCATGTCGACTGATTCGAGACTGATTGTTCAGGCATTGGTAGCATCAAGGGATCACTACCTTCTTGGAAATACGAGTTCCTCATCATTGGCGCGCTATGTTGCGTATGGGGGATCGTCATGTTTGTCTTCTTGCCGGATTCTCCAGTTACCGCCAAGGGTCTGACCCGTGCCGAAAAGCGAATGGCGGTCCAGCGTTTGCGGGAGAACCAGACTGGAGTAGAGAACAAACATCTCAAGTGGCACCAGGTTCGCGAAGCCTTCCTCGACGTCAAGCTATACCTTTTCTTCCTGCTGGGACTGGTGTGCAATGTGCCAAACGGTGGAATCTCGAATTTCGGAACCTTGATCATCCAAGGATTCGGGTTCAGTACTCTTGTGACAACGCTGATGCAGGTTCCCTACGGAATAATCATAGCAATCAGCATCCTTATTTGCGTGTACCTGAACAACAGATTTGTCAACAAGCGGTGCCTCTTCATTCTACTATTCCTGCTACCAAATATTGCTGGTGCCTTTGGCCTCCGATTCGTCCCGGCCAATCGCCAGATTGCGAGACTCATGTGTTACTACTTGACTGGCCCGTACAATGCCGCCTTTGTATTGGTCTTGTCGCTGCAGACTGCGAACACGGCTGGGCACACGAAAAAGGTGGTGACGAATGCAGTTTTATTTCTCGGGTACTGCGCTGGGAATGTACGTCGCCCCCAACCCACATTGACCATCATGATGATGATTTGCTTGCTAACCTGTTGGAACCCACTGTTGCAGATCTCGGGGCCCTTCTTTTACCTCACTAATCAAGCACCGTATTATGAGCTTGGTATTTGGTCCATGATTGTGTCCCACCTGCTAGAGGTCTGTATCATCACCACCTTTTGGATACTGATGAGCCGCGAGAACAGGCGGCGCGATAAGATCCAGTCTGAAATGGAAGGCGGCCTGCACGGTCGCGATCTGGACTCTACGGCCTTTGCTGATATGACGGATCGTGAGAACCTAAACTTCAGGTACATTTACTAGGCGAGACGTGACAATGGCATAGGGATGATACATGCCTGGTCCTATAGAAAAGCCCAGAATATGAACATATGCCACATTGCCTACATTACCTGCCTACATACACAGTACCGAACCTAGAATTGTATATTCCACAGCACGTATCGGATGACACGTATCTTTGTCAGACTTCAGCTCCATCCAGCTCAGTGCTCAATGCTCAGGTGTTCGTGCTCCGTGAAGCTCAGCTCAGCTCAAGCTTCCAGCCGCCATAGTGGCACAGTGCTTTGTGCTTGTGACGTCATCGTGATCCGCTTGTGTTTGACCAGAGAGTCACAAGGGTAATGGGGGAACGGACAGGTACTATAACTTTCTAGGCAGGTAAGCAGGTGGGTGGGTTTGTTTGTACATTACATTACAAGGTTAGGTGATCATCTCTTTACAAATGGAAATCCTTCCCTGATCGGGGCCGTCTATCAAATACCATTTTTTCAAGTACATTATCTCAGAACGCCAAATACCAAGCGAGCTTCCCATCGAACACAGCTAGGTGTTCAGCAGCACAACGCTACTAATAGACCCAGACCATGAGCGAGCACACAAGCCGAGACGGCGCCAACTCCAAGGCATCGGAACCGTCCACAGCCACGCCTACGCAGCATGAAGGCAGCAATCAGGCGCAAGAACCAGTTCGAGGTCATGGCCGTGATGAGGATGGTGGTGATGATGCCGCCTCCCAGTCAAAAGAGACAGACACTTCTGCTCGAAAGCCGGTGCAGTTGAAGTCACACTTTCGCGGCATGCCAAAGGATTGGCCCATCAACCGCAGTAAGTACCTTCCTACTGGTTCTTTGCAGCTTGAGAGTCATTGACCGACCCTACCCAAGAGAAAGAAGAATAAAGAGGCACCGGCATGGCTCTTGCCGCAGAATTGCGTCTTTGGGATGATGTGCATGCTAGTGTTGGAGGCTTCATGGAAACCACTGTACTGAAGTAGGGCAAGCACGTACTGTTCAGAGACATGACCGAAAATATAGAGTGTCATGGTTGTGTAAGAGATCAGGCCAAAAAAAAAAAAGTCGACATAGGTTGGCCTGGCCATGGACACTCCTTGGCAACATCCCAGCCATGGTTCCCCAACCACAGAGGTTGCGTCCCGTTGTATGGTAGATAGACCTTGATTGCTGCCACTGGCATCAATATGTGTGGCCCATGCCACGCTGTCAATCAGGTACTTATTTGACAGACGAATAAACAACCTGGTGCTCAACCCAGCTTTCATGCCAAAGTGAGCTCTCATGGTTCATTGGTCGACCTCTAACGGTGCCTTAGCCGTTTGGTACTGCTCCTCTCCGCCTCTCCATCATCAGGATATCCATTGTCTGTCGCGATTTGAATCATTCCTTTCGAGTCGGCGGTCTTTACTGCCTGGGAGAAGATATGCCCCATCTTTTCGTAACCGCTCACCAAAGGATGCGATCCGTCAGGCCCAATATCCGCAAGCTGAGGCACCTCGTCTCCTCCCCCTTCGCTTGGGTGCATTTCCGCCAACACGACTGGCTTGCCACTGTTTTCGAACCTTGTCATCAGGCTCCGATACTGCCCGTTGATGTCCAGGACGTTTGGTTCGAGGGCACCACCCGATACATTATTGGTCAAGAGAGTGCTCATAATGACAAAAGACCTCGGCGATGTCTCGAGCAGATAGTCGATAAAGTCTTCCATTTGCTCGCCCGTCTTGTCAATGTCGATGTTTTGGAGAATGTTGTTTGTCCCGACATTGATGACGAAAACATTTGGCAGTGCTTCGGGGACAATGTGTGTGGCGTGGTCGTGAATTTGGGTAATGAGATTACCGCCGTATGCCTCCAGGTCATTATCAATCATGTCGCCCAGCCGAACCGAACCGACCATGTTTACTGGTACCCCGAATCCGACGAGGTCGTCCCGAAGCACCTTTCGAAAGCCAACCGTGCCGGGAGATGTCTCGCCCTTGACGATTGATGCGCCAAGGCACATTACTCTGAGAGGGGTGCCATCTGCGATGCTTCCAGCGTACTCGCCACTCGTTTGCGATGTAGTAGAGTTTGCTGAGCAAAACGGTTAGGTCTCATGAAAGCCGACGGACGAAACAGAAATTGATGTTGGCACCAACCTTGACCAGAGTCAGTACTGGAGCTGCTGTTTGTGCTATTATTAGATTCCGCCTGCTTTGATGTCGAGGAAGAGCTGCTGCCAATTGTGTGTGTTGCGGCAAGTGCTGGGTTCGACAAGTCAGTTGAGGATCCAGCAAATTGTCTTCTTCTTTATGGCATATGGGTATTACCAATGAGTATGATGGCTACAGTGACCAGGAGCGATAATGCAGCCAGCGCTCTCTTTGTGTGAAGAAACGAAAGTCGCGAGCTCCATGTCCGGGGGCTCTTTTCGGCAAGAGTGGCGGCCATTTCGTCGAAGCTCACCAAATTTGGTTGATTGTATTGGCCCTCCCGTGTCAAATATCAAGCAGAAAACCCAAGAAAATAACAAGAGAGAAAGAACAATGAGAACGACACTGTACTGCTTGTACCTAGACCTAGAACTGAGAAAGAAGATTGGCAGTCTTAAAAAAGTCATGCTGAATGTGTCTGAGACTGATCGTGATCTGGGGCCCCGACAAGATGGTCCTCGCTCCACCTCCACGAGCCAAGTTTCGCGGGCAGAGAGCGGCACATGCAATAATAGTACTACGTACTACTACTACTACTGTACTAGGTTAGGTGATAATCCAATTGCCTTGCCAATCAATTCATGACACCAATCACTTCATCGAGAAGGAGGATGTTGCGGCGACACAGCCCTAAAAGAGCCAGGCCCCTCAATCTCGCCAAAGCATGCCAAGAGGCGCTTATGGTAATACAGATGCACGTCCGCACGGAAACCGGCACAGAAGGTCTCCATTTTCGAGCTGTCCATATGTGACGGGACACTATATTCAGACAGCTGGTGGCAGCGGCAGCAGCATCAGCAGCACTAGTGTAGAGTCGAACAACCTTATGTTTATCTTTATATTTGTCTCTGATTGTACCCGTAACTCGTAGCATTAAACGGACCTGCTCAACATGCGCTATGGTACTGCCCAGGCTATGCCGTGGGATTGAGACATGTTGATAAAGGAGCTACAGAAGCGAGACATGTTGGTCGTTGTGAAGCAAGAAGAATAAAAGTTATGGAAAAGGAAGACTGGCTGGGAATGAACAAACGTACGAATTATAATAATGGCGGCAGTCTTGCAGACAAAACAAGACTGTCGAAATTCGGACAGCCCAATCCGGGGCCAGGGTTCAAGACTCGAGATGGATAGACAGACCAAGACATTTCAACGAAAACCAAGGCACCGTGCAAGGAGCTAGCAGTGCCAAGAATCTGGCCACGAGTAGATCAGATCCACAGCCCATGATGGCTCTGAATGATTCTCGTCTCCTTACTTCAAGGCTTGGAAATGATGATGATTCGACTTTTGATCAGTCGCTCCAAGCAAGCAAGGTTGTAGCAACAGCCAACCAAGTAGTGGCCCTACCGTCATTTCAGTGTTATTGGATCAAGAGCATAAATGAAGGTTCCCCTTTTAACTCAATGGAACAAGACTGGATCTACGAATATCCATTGATTCAAAGCCCGCAGCGTTCTTTTATTAGACACACTTCTGGAAGTTTTAGGAAACTTTTTAGGGACAGGCGGAATTTCATGTGTTGACAAGTTGGAGCGCTCCATTGAGTTGGCGTATGTAGATTGACAATAGTATTTGTTGACAATCATGGAACATTAAGGGATCTACTGACACTGAGAATTGAGAACAACAAATGTACATATTTCATGCGTAACCCACTATTGCACATGTGCTGTAGTATTGACAAGTTTGCCATGCTTGGAGGCGCTGGAGTTAGTTGCACTTTTTCCAAAATTGTCCAGAAATTGAGCTGCGCATACTTGTGACTAGGACTACAATAAATTGAAAACGAACAAATCAGGACATCCTGTTGTTACCATGGCCCGCTTGGCATAGTGGTATTGCGTCGCACTCGTAACATTTGAATACGTGCGTCATGCGAAAGTCGGCGGTTCAATTCCGCCAGCGGGCATTTATTTTGGTTCAGCTGGTAATATCTTTCAATGTGTTTGGTTTTTTAGATGGTTTTTTTTTTATTCACTTCCTTGGTTGATATCTTTTTTTTCTTTTTTAAACTCTGCAGTTTGCAGAGCTGCATCCCAATGTAACAAAGATAAAGTGTTTGTTTAGTATTGCTGTTTGTTGTGCGTATGCGCTCGATAAGAAACCAATCTCGCTATACTTTGAATTCTAAAAATAAGAAATACTTCACTTACAACTGCATCTACAAAATGGGAAAAAGGGCAAATGTGCCATATGGACTCTATACTTGGCTTGTGACATTGTAATGATCACTGCCCGGTCGTACCGTCCACAAATTCTAGCGCTTTTTGATACAGAGGTATCAAATGTACTCTGTAATGGAACCTAAAAAGTAGGTATCTACTAGGTAATGTACCCTACCTGGCCAGTACTTGACATCCCTAGGTAAATTACGTACCCTGCGCAGATAGGCAAGTCGAATAAAAAGGTGCTACCAAAACTTGTGCGGCGTTATCAATCCCATCAACAACCTTGGAATCCACAGCAATGTCATCGTCTTCTTGAGATCATGCTGCCGAAGCCTTCGTTGTGCTTCACCATCCCGAGCATCCACGATCATATCAAGCTTGACTGTCGAGTCTTTCACCCGGCGGGTCTAACGAAAACATCGGCAGCTGCGACACCATGGCGCCGACACGTTGCCATTGTCGCGCACCCTTACGCGCCTCTGGGAGGTAGTTATGATGATCCGATTGTCGACTTGGTCGGGGGAACGCTGCTTGGGCTGGGTTTCATGGTCGCCACGTTCAACTTTCGGTCAGTCAATCACCAACCACTTCTTCCTTCTTCCGTTGATGGTAGTTTGCGCACCCAGCGCCTTGTCACGGATCGCCCCGACGGGAGGTTTGCGAACAGGTGATAAGCCGGCGCCGCAATCGTGGGAGCTAATACGTCGTCTCACGGTATAGAGGTGCCTCGTCATCGTCGTCAGGCGCTCGCACATCCTGGACGTCGAAACCCGAGCAGGCCGACTACAGTTCAGTCGTCGCCTTCATGACCTACTATGCACACTACCTTGACTCGTCCGACGGTATAAACGCCGAACATGCGCCGATGCCGCCAGTCATACTCCAAGCTGGCTACTCCTATGGCGCACTGGTCACCACCAAGGTCCCACCCCTTGCAGACATTCTAGCGCCGTTTGACAGCCCTCCCGTGGGTAGCGATGCCGCCGATATTCGACTCCGGGCGCAGCACCTTGCTGAGCATCATAACCGAATCGCCACTGGACCTGCCTCTCCGCGTCGGACCATGGGCATGCGAGTCGGCGGGGACGAAGATGTTTCACGCAAGAGTCAAGATGTATCAAGACTCAATCCTCAAGATCTCGAGGACAGGATACGCAGGGGGGTCAAAGATCTGCTTGCGAGGACGAAGCGGGTGCACAAAACCCACAGGCGCAAGACAGATGGGCAGGCCGAGGAGATACTACATCAAGTGGAATGCATGGCCAAGGTGGAAGATCTGCAGGCCTTTCGCAGTGCGTACCTGGTGGTCTCTCCCCCCATTGGTTATGTCACCAACTTGGCCACCATGTCCATCCCAAATCCCTTCAGCGGCTGGTGGCGCAGGACTGGTGGTCGGCATGGCCATGCCAACACCACCCACGACGCCGCAGGAGGCACCGAAAGCGATGCCTCGGAAATGAAGCTCGTGCACAACCCAACCTTGGCTATCTACGGAGACCATGACAGCTTCGTCATGCTACGGAAAATGCGCGAGTGGACAAACAGACTCATGACGGAGACTACAACCCTCTTTCGTGCCGTTGAAGTATCCGGCGCCGGCCACTTCTGGATGGAAGAAGGAACCATTTACAAACTTCGCGATGCGGTTGGAGCTTTCGGAACAGAACTTCTGAATGCCCAAGCGCTTCCGCATGGGACCGGTACTTGATTCGTGTTTAAGCGTGATATGCATACGGGAACCATTTCAGGAGACTTCTTCTTCTTTTTATGCGAAGCAGTAAAGGGTGGAATGGCCATGCGCTTCCGCATGGGACCGGTACTTGATTCGTGTTTAAGCGTGATATGCATACGGGAACCATTTCAGGAGACTTCTTCTTCTTTTTATGCGAAGCAGTAAAGGGTGGAATGGCCATCGATGCTCCAATGCCTGCAGAAAACGTGTTTTCAAAGTCATTATAAACCTGACTGCAGCGTGGGATATAATCTACTACAAATATATACTGCTGTAGACCTTGCTGTTCATCGCTGTCGGATTCGGTTGGATGTAACATGGTAAGCCATCCTACCAAGATTGTAGATGCGGTAGGGAACGAGAATGCGTGATGTCTGTCCATCTCAGTATAGTTCTACAGATACATATTTATCTTGATGTCCCTTTGACCTCCATATTCTGAAAAACTGTTGATTTGATGTGTCTGAGAGCGAGGTGCAAGGCATATTGTTGGTGACATGTGGAGATGTGTTTCTCCTGCATTACTCTTAAAAAAAGAAAAAGATCGAATAAACGTGGGAGAGACCCAAGGTTCTTTGTCTTTACTCCTGCTGATTGGTGGTCAGCATGGATACAAAGCGTGATCACAAGATGTCTGCTTATCCACACGCACAGAACCTAAATTAGTGAAGGTGGCTGGCTCTCTTGTTGGCCGTGTGTTTCAAGGGCCGTCCAATGTGGTTTTTTCTTTTCTTTTTTCCTCCCGTTCGTTCGTTTCTACTTACGAGATGATGCGTTGCCAAAACGACCGGCGCTATCCCCGCTTGCCCCGGCTCTGGAGCGCCCAGGTTTGGTGCAGTTACTCTGTATACTAGGGAAAAAAAGAGACCCCCGCCATCCGCTGACGTCTTTCTTCTGGGTTCCCCAGAGTGTGAGAGATAGAACCTTGAAGCCTGCAGGATGGGGGTGCACTGGGCCACCTGTGGCTGCTGACTTGGGGGCTTCTGGGTGGGTGGTTCATGGTCATGCCGTGGCATTGATTGGGCCTGGCTGCCACTAAGCTCACATGTACCCGCTGCATCGGCCCCTTGCATTCTCTGGGGTCAAGGACTGGGTGCCGGGGCTGATCGCTGTACGTCTTGCACGTGGGGCATCAGCGAGTGGATGGACGATCGTGATGGATGTCATCTGTCTGCCTAGGTAATGTAGGCAATGGAAAACTTGGACCGATCTTGCGGAATAATCTGCTCAAATTGAATGCACATACACTCGTGTATCCTTCATACACTGAGTCTACCCGACATCCATCACCAGAGTCACAGTCTGGAGAACCCAAATACATATCTGTTATCCTACATTCTCCTTGTTAGGCCCTCCCCGCGGGCCCCAGCCTTGCTTTGCATACTACCTACACAGATAGCGGATAGGCGGACCGAGCCTTGGGATCTTTCTCACCGCTGACCTTTCCCAATTGTACATCTACCTACCTGCCCTTTGTCGACAATCTCTCTCCTCCTTCACCCCTCTCGTCCTTCTACTTGTTTCAATCCATACAAACCATCCACGAGCTTTGCGGGAAAAGCCCAGATACATCAAGTGCGTGGACTGATCTTTGCTTCCACTTCCTCGAGTGCGAAGCATTCTTCCAAGACTGTTGCCATTAGCCGACTCCTAACAGTCTGTCTATCAACCACCACACCCGACTCTCGAGACAATAATCGATCCTGCCTCGCCGCTCATACCGCTGTTCCTGCCTCTGATGCCGACGGCTTGCCGCATATTCCTCATTCACATATGATATAGCAATTGCCAGCGCCGAACCTCTTCTCTATAACCTTGCCCAGCCTACAAACCAGCTGCTTCTTGTTCCCGAAAGGGAAAAACAAAAGAGCCAAAGAAGTAAAATCGGCTAGAATGCACCGCACGCACATCAACAAGAAGCTCTCATTCAACTACGACCGCTGCTTCCGCCATGACGCAACTTCTCGTTCCGGCCTTGCGGTCCAACCCTGCAGCAGCGGCAGCGGCAGCGACAACAACTACGAGTAACCCGTTCTTCAAACCATCGTCCCCAACCAAACATAGACCCGCCAGGAACACCACCCAGGAACCCTTGTCACGAGCCCTTAGGAATGCTGGCAACTTACTGCATTACTTGAAAGATGGCCTGTCGCCTGAGGATCGCCACAACGCGAGGCTCTTGGAGGAGCGGAAGCAGATACTGTCGGCTAGACTGCAGCATGCTCAGACTTGGCAGCAATGGGACAGAGCAGCCCACGAGTTAGACGAGCTCGAGGGCAATGAGGACTGGAAGAGGGACAATTCGACCGGAGACTACGATCCCGACCTTATCCAGGAGCGCCTAGAGGCTCTTGACCAAGCGAGGACCAATTGCGACTTGCGTGCGATGCTGCACCTTGTCCGGACCGCGTTGACCAGGGACCTCGGAGGCATGGGCAACATTGACTTGTACCGCCATACCTACTCGGGGACCAAGAGGCTGATTGAGCAGTATGTCGACTCGGCGCTCCAGACCATTACCGCCATTGTCGAGCAAAGCTCTCATCCTCTCCCCGAGGGTCTGTCGTCCAAGGACCTCCTCGACGCCACACTCTACGCCCGCCAAAGCTTTGGCCGGAGCGCTTTGCTCCTCAGCGGCGGTGGAACGTTTGGCATGACACACATTGGAGTCCTCAAGGCATTGTTTGAAAATAATCTACTGCCGCGTATCATCTCGGGAGCCTCGGCGGGGTCCATCGTTTGCTCCGTTGTCTGCACAAGAACCGACGATGAAATACCCCAGCTGCTGGAAGAGTTCCCGTATGGAGACCTTGCCGTTTTTGAGGAAGAGGGCAATGAAGATGGTATCATGGATCATCTGCGTAGGCTCTTCACCGAGGGCAATTGGTCTGATATCAAGCATCTGACCAGGGTCATGCGCGATCTCTTGGGAGATATGACCTTTCAAGAAGCGTATAACCGCACCCGACGAATCTGCAACATCTGCGTCTCTTCGGCCTCGATACACGAGCTCCCTAGACTTTTGAATTATGTCACGTCCCCAAACGTCATGATTTGGTCTGCCGTGGCGGCCTCGTGTTCAGTGCCATTGGTCTTTAGTGCAGCACCACTCCTAGTCAAGAACCCGATTACGGGGCAGCATAGTCCTTGGAATCCAACGCCGCAAATGTGGATTGACGGATCTGTCGACAATGACCTGCCCATGACACGACTGGCCGAGATGTTCAACGTCAATCACTTTATTGTTTCCCAAGTGAACCCGCATGTCGTTCCCTTTTTAGCCAAGGAGGATACTCCATACACTGCTTTTGGGGGTAGTGGAGAACCGGCCGGCGGCCAGTCAGCTTGGGTTTCCACCATTGCAAAGTTGGCGAGGAGTGAGGCTCTTCATCGAATGCAGATAATGGCAGAGCTCGGCATATTTCCCAACTTGGTGACAAAGCTGAGATCGATTCTAAGTCAAAAATACTCGGGCGACATCAATATCGTGCCAGCCATGGGCGTTTTGGACCTGCCCAAGATTCTGACAAACCCGACCACGGAATTCATGCTTCGTTCGTGTCTTTCTGGCGAGCGAGCCACATGGCCCAAGATATCGAGAGTCAGGGACCGATGCGCTATTGAGCTTGCTCTAGACCGAGCTGTCCATGCTTTGAAGGCACGCGTAGTCTTTAGCAAGAGCCAGGCTGATCTCAGGCGTATGATGACCGGTCACATTGCCCATCCTCGCGGGGGCAGCCACGAACCCCTCAATACCATGGTTTCGCCCATCGAGAGTCTCATGACGACCAAGGAGAAGCTGAGGCGGCGCCATCGAAGGTCGAGTGTCAGTAATTTACAGCCAACTCTTGCTCATCGGAAGCACATCCATGAGGCCGACGAGGTGACGGACGACGACACTGACCAGGAGGAACGCCTCGAAATGACATTCAAGCTCTTACGCGCAAAGCCTAAAATGAGGATGAAACGATTGCCTAATGATCATACGCAAAACGGGCCCAGGACAGCTCCACACTTGCATACTTCCAATGAACCGAACGCCTTTGACTTTGCGACATCGCCGTCAAGCAACCGAGGTACATCACACTCGAACCTTTGTCCCTCGACGCCCACCATTGCTATCACGAATGAGGACAATGACGATGCCAAGAACGAGGAGGAGGAGGAGGACGACGACGACGATTCGCGGCCTCCCCTGAGTTGCTCCGTTGAGGAAACAGGCTCTACCCCTCTTGAGTCACAAACCTCTCAAACAGATGAACCACCGATTGAAAATTCCCACGCGTCAGATGCGGATATTGATAGTTACTCTGATCGTAGCCTTGACAATACACGGGTCAATATTTCGAAACAACCAACGGTATCTGCACAAAGCAGGCAAGCCAAAAGCTTGCGTCCAGGCCAGTAGAAGCCATAGCAACCAAAATATGGGCGACTGGGTGGGACAGGTTGGACAGGTTGGACAAGGGCGTTACAGCCTACCTAGTGATCTCAAACGGTTTAGATGAATGATTTACAGACAGCAATGATGGTGGTTATTGGGGTAGCATCGCAAGCTCGCAAGGCATATCATATCAAGTGGTTTTCGACAAACAGATTCAAGCAGTATAGATTTAGCATGGTGTCCAAAGAGGTATACATTGAGGTTTTTTCTTTTTCCACCACTGCTGTGGGACCACATGGCCACGACCATGACCAGTCGAAGCATTGTGTGAATTCGGAGGGGGGTATTTCAGTTGCCCACGCTATTTCTTGCTGACGTCAGCGAGTGTCACCACTACTCGAGAAATGGGTACTGGCCGTGAGTGACCCGGAGGAATATGGAGGTGCGGGATGACCGTCGGTTTCGCCCAGTGCCGAGTACAAACTTGTACGTACGTGTGAAGCTACTACACTTGGGTATCTCACCTAATCTGACACAGGCCCCGTTGAAGTTTCCAGATGCGGGCGCTTCCTTTTTTTTTGTTCTTGGGGGGATGAATGGTTCTCGGATCGTCTTGATTGCTACAGAGTGGTGGTGGTAGTATTTAGTACTCAAAGCAATCGATCGGCCTTCCCGTCTTGGCGAGCTCTATACTACCTTGACCCACAGTGGTGAATTGCACCATCACCTCGACCTACATGACCTTCCGCAGGCATTCGTCCTCTTTTTTTCTTCTTTCTTCTTTTTTGGTGCCCAGGCAATGGCAGTACTTGGGTATAGTGCATAAAGAAAAGGGGTAACAATATTACACGTTGCACCTATACATATACACATGCATACCTACTCTGTACATCAAGTTTGGGTACGTACTACAAACGTTGCGTTCCCTGCAAACAAACAGGCAAACAAGCTTTTTTCTTGGCTGCGGAATGTTTGCAATGCCCCTCCTTCCTTGCACGCAACACCCTTGATGCACAATCAATTTAGGCTTATCAAACATGACCAATCCCCAAAGCTGTAGATTGCGACAGAACCGTTCAAGTCGATTAAAGGGACCGATCGGCTGGCAGTGGAAGAAGAAGATGATGGAATAAATATAGGACGGTTATCGAAAGTATCTTTTGTACACCTGAATGCGCAATGAATGAATGAATGAATGAATGAATGATGCGTGGGTCGTCGACCTTCCCAAAGTAAGCCGTTACTTGACCGTGCGATGTTGATGCAGAACGGCGTTTCCATGACGGTCGAAATCCCCCCCCTCTCCCAAATAAAACGAGAGAGAAAGACTTTAGACGAAAATGGCATGTCCTCTTGTGGACATTGTGTCGGTAACATGCGGAAATAACCATTTGAAAACGGGAATGTCGCTGCGGTATTTTGCATAACCTAGTATGCAGAATTGTCTTGCGAGTACTCTTCTTCTTGCTGGGTATAAAGTGTCCAAGGGTCCCTAACTCTTGGCATCAAAGTGCCGTGTCAGTCCGTCTACTGTAGCCGTTTGCTGTGCCATTCTCGCCTACGCTCCCGAGCAACTCAATGGGCCGCAACTTGTTCACGCTCTCACTCCACACAATGTTATCCCCTAGGCTCTTGACAGCGTGGGCGCTTGCCACGTCTGTCGGACACGCTCTAGCAAGTACGCAGCAACATGGAAGTATGGACAAACGGTATATCGAGGTCCAAGACGACATTACGTACAATGTTTTTGAGCACGCCGCAACGGGCACCAAGATGTCCTTTGTGAACAACTCTGGCATATGCGAGACGACGCCCGGCGTCAATCAATATTCGGGCTACTTGACCGTGGGGGAAAACATGAATATGTTCTTCTGGTATGCACATATTTCTGTCGCCAAGCTACCGCCAGATGGCTTGTGCAATGTCAATCTGGTGCTGAATACTTTCAGGTTCTTCGAAGCCCGCAATAACCCGACCACAGCTCCGCTCGCTACTTGGTTCAACGGAGGTCCCGGATGTAGCTCCATGGTAAATAACTTGTTGTGTCATTTCTTACCTGTATTGAGTTATCTCTCACAAGGATGGCATTTCCCGATGGAGTGCAACAAGCCAGCAGTAGCCTTTGATAAGATGTTCTCAATGGCGGCTACAAACTGATCGACCCCTAATTTGGACAAGCAATTACTAACACACACTCTTATTGTAGATAGGCTTATTCCAGGAAAATGGCCCATGCCACTTTGTGGACAATGAGACCGAGCCAACCCTCAATCCTTACAGCTTCAACGAGTATGCAAATATGCTCTATGTTGATCAGCCGATTGGTGTTGGCTTTTCCTACGGCAATGACACCGTCACCTCGACCGTGACGGCTGCGCCTTTCGTCTGGAATCTGATCCAAGCCTTCTTTGCCCAATTCCCCGAATATGAGACTAGAGACTTTGGTATCTTCACCGAGTCGTACGGAGGCCACTACGGCCCAGAGTTCTCTTACTACATCGAGCAGCAAAATACTGGCATCGACAATGGCACCGTCGAGGGCGACAAGATCAACCTTATAGCCCTCGGCATCAACAATGGCTGGTACAATCTGACCATACAAGAAAAGGCCGCCATTGACTTTGCCGCCAACAACTCGTACCGTGCACTCATTGACGAGGATACAGCCGAAAAGCTCTACAATGCATACGATACCGTCTGTCTGCCGGCCATTCAGAAATGCACAGCGACGGGGACCAATGCGGCGTGCATTGCTGCCGACAGCGCTTGCGAGGGCCGGATTGACAACGTCATCTACAACAGCGCCGACTTTGATCCCTACGACATTCGCTCGGGTTCGAATGACCCAAACCCACCCGAGACCTACACGACCTACCTGGCACGTGCCGACGTGAGGAAGGCCATTGGTGCTGCTTCCACCTACAAGGAGTGCGCCAACAAGCCCGGCCTTCTCTTTTCGCTGACTGGCGATGGTACGTGTTCACGAGGTATTTCTACTTGGACTGCCGATAGATACTAATGACGTGGTTTTCCCGCTAATACAGATGCTCGATCCTTTCTCGAGACTCTTTCCGAGGTTGTTAAGAGCGGCATCAAGGTCCTGACCTGGGCAGGCGACGCTGACTACATTTGCAACTGGGTTGGCACCTTTGGCGTCGCAAACGCCCTGGATTACTCGGGTCACGATGAATTCGCCGCCAAAGATCTGGCTCCCTACACGGTCAACGGCACCGAGTTGGGGCAGTTCAAGACAGTTGACAACCTCAGCTTCCTCAGAGTCTATGAGGCTGGACATGAAGTGCCCTATTATCGTAAATGCCTCCTCGTCTCCTTCGGAACAATTAGACATGACAGCCACTGACACGATTACAGAACCTGAACTCGCACTCCAGGTGTTCACTCAGATAATGCAAGGAAAAGCAATTTCTTCGACCTAGCGAGCGTCCAGAATAAACCTCGAATTTCCTCCACCAGAGTGCATAAACTTATGATACGTGGTATTTTGCCATACTGGCCATAATACTATGCCCAGCTTAAACGAATGTGTAAATATCTTGACTTTGCAATACAATGCTCAGGCCGGAAAGTACACGCCAGTGAGAACTTGAGGTCGACCTTTACATGCTGTCGAAACATCCCAGACTACCGTTGGCCAACCAAGGCCCTCTGGGTCGACGCGGTATGCAATTATGGGAGGTCGCTCCGTTTTGCCTTTTTATTGAAATTGTGAATGGCGAACCAAATTACTCCAACAGTGATCGTTCCTCCAATGAGGAGAGCAATGGTGATTTGTTGCATTGTCTCTTGTCGATGCCTATGCTTAACTGGGTGCGAAAAGGTAACCAATAGTCGAACTGGGGTGACTTGGTTGAGTTCCAAGACTGTCTCTTTTGCAATTTGATTATGAAGGCAAAGAACCTTACTTGAGTGAATGAGACAGATTGTATGTATGTTTGCCGGTTCTCCAGCTACCAAGGACTAATTGAACGAGCTGCTTTGGAAAGGTAGTATTCCGACAACCCGAGGAAGTTGGATTGGTAAAGGATGTTTAGAAAATCTTTCCGCAATTAAAGAAACGAAAAGGGAAGAGACCTAGTCTTCCATTGAAGAGTCCAGAAACTGAAGAACAAGGAAAAATGATGAAACCGATTTTCTCCCACGAGTTGTTTCCATTGTCTTTTTGTCTTCCTGTGATGAGACAAAGCAACAACATAGCGGAACACGAGCAATTTCACGATATATCACCGTGTTCTTTGCTCTGGCGCCCTGTTTGGCAATCGTTGCAAATAGACAAGTAAAGGAATTTCCTCCCCCATCTCATCTTCACAAATTTAATACATATACAGAACCATTTACTAGAATGTTACCTCTCTGTTACTTTGGCCTGGCAGATCAGAATTTACCGTGTAGTATACTGCAGCAGATTGTCAATGTTTATTTTTTTTCCCATGGACTGTTTGGATCTTCGCCATCTCTTAGACTATGACTAAAATTAGAGGCACGGCTGGCTATAGTAAATACTCCAATTCGCCCAGTAATCAACTTGACATATCTCCTGTGGTCTCGGGATGTCAAGTATATGAAAAATGCCACGCGCCTCATTTCCCTTACCCAGACGACTCGAGGAAAGAGGACCACCCCATAAATAAAATACCATTTCCAGAACTCCTCTCATTTGTGTCATTGATATATGTCTTGTTGATAGTGCTATACAGCAATCTGCACACTCAATACTCGGCGTCGAGATCTCCCGACAAACCCGGTATTCCGTAGACATCATCCTGGCCTGGAAATCCCATCCATGGGTTGAGTTGAACTCCAGTCGCTTCGAGTCCCTCATGTTCTCCTATAGACGCTATTGCGTTATATTCCTGCCCTCCATCAACAGACATGCGATCATCCAAGTTGGTCGCATCGGTACTTGCATCAGCTGCGAGACCTTCACCATCCTGCGCCGCTGCTCGCACAGTTCTTGACGTGGCACCGCCTCCCGAGACGTGAACTGCAATCTGATCACTGTCATCGACAAAGTCCGATTGCAGTAAAAGACTCTGCACGGAAAGCCTCTGCCGCGAGTTGGCATATTGCGATACCCTTGCGGCTGGGCGTATCTCTGGAGGGTCAGGCTCTTGGATCGCCTTCTTGTGCTGTACAGCCAGGCGATCCGAATACCCGCCGATTACCGTTTCAAGCTTGTGACGCTGAGCACAGGTCAGCGTAAGAACATAAACAAGTAGTGAACGGCCGCGTGGCACTGCAGTTGGGAGTCCTTCTTACCAAGGCTTTCGTTGCTTCAGAATGACTAAAGAAATGTGTGATAAAACCCAGACACACACCAGCCTTTCTGATGGCAGCCTCCATTGTCGGCCGACTTGATGAGATGCTAGCGAGGAAGAGGATGATGCGGGCGCCCTCGGCCGCGCAGACGGCCGTATCCCGTTCTAGGATGGAGTTGCGGCTGCAATTGTTCCAAAAGTCTGTCACCATCTGTATGTTGCTTTCGGCATGCTCTTCGCACCGTTGCTGTAGCGCTTGCCTCCTCGCCAGTGGGATCCCGGCAATGACTGGTATCGGAGCGGCCTCGCTGTAGCCGCTGAGAAACTGTCTATACAAATCGCAAAAGCACTGATTCCACGACAAGTGCAGCATGATGAATTCTGCCTGCGTCTTGCTGTTGGCCAAATTGAACACAGAGTACTGCTCACTCTGGCTGAGCCCAGCTCGCAGGCATTCCAACTCTTGCTCAAACCGTTGCAATGAGGTGGCAATCGAAGCGGGCTGTATTTCACGTAGGCTTACTTGGCGAATGAACCTGATGATAGTGGTGGATGAGTATAAATTCCGTTACCTGATGAAAAGACAAGCAATTGGGAACGGGCGAGTATGTTTACCTCATGATTTCTCTTCTGGTCGATACGAGCCTCAAGAATATTCCGCGCAGGCCAATAGTCGCCGGCACTTCTAGGAGATCCTGCTGTAATGTCCCTGTCCGACAGTGCTGCCCGGCCTCGAAGAGCTCTTCATCACATGGAAGCTGGAGATGTATTGTCTCCTTGGGGCAGAGCTCAAATTCCCTCAGCCCGACGCAGAAAAAGTCGTCAAGTAGGAACAAGGACCAGAAAAGGCGGCGCCTGGCTTCTTGGGCAAGCGGTGGCAGTTCCGCGCGCTCAAAGTTGAGTCGCAATCCGACAGCAGATCTTGCGGCGAGGGCGGCCAGCATAAAAGCAGTAGGGAAGTCGCCGCTCTCTATCCGGTAGCGAACGATGAGGAGAAGTGCCTGCAGCCGGAAGATGGAGGGTTGCGCAAGCTGTCGCAGGACTGACTGCTCGGCTTGTTGGATCCATATGTCGTGACACAAGGAGGTACGTCGCAGAAGCAGAGATGTTATGGCGCAGATTGCCAGTTTCAACGGGGTATCCATGCTGCCCTCCTGGCAGCGTTGAACAACCGTGGGCTTGTGTAGAAAGGCATAGGACGGCAGCGGGTATAGATGGCGAAAGTAGTCTTCGACGAGCTCAGAGAGGGTGTCCTGGTCCAGGGCAGCCTCGCCCGTGGAGCCGGTAATGTCGAGGTCTGACTGACCATCGTGGTCCACGGATGACGTGTTGCTGTTGCTGATGTTATAATTATCCGAGCCGTGGCCCGGCGGTATAGCTGGGAGCTTCTTCCGAGGTTCGGGATAGTTGCACGAGAGACCCTTTTTGCTGCAGTTTGAGCATTCGGGTAACTCGCCAAGACACCTGATTTTCTTGCTGCGACAACTCAGACAGGCCTGCATCCGGCGGCGGCGTTCAGGGAGCTTGGCAGCATACTGGGCAGTCGGTTGGCCGCGCGACTGCTGCTGAAAAGAGCACTCAAACTCGAGGCGCTCACAATTTCGGCACACGTCCTGGCGGCCATCGCACTTGACCTTTCTCACCCGGCATTGTAGGCAGGTAAGTTTCTTTGAGGAATCTGGCGTGTTGCCAGATGACGTTATTGTTGTTGTTGTGGTAGCTGCTGTCGTGGTCGCTGGCGAGTGGAGGGCAGAGGCCGGTGATATTATGGCTGCCGCCGAGGCCCCAAGTCGTGATGGCTGGACTTGCTGAGTAGTCCCTCCGATGTTGGCACCTTCGACCGGACGGAGCGGTCTAAGAAGGTTGTCCATTGGAGGGAAAACGCTGCCCACCTACCTTACCTACTTTAGTACCTATACACATACGCGCGCACGTCTGGCTGCTGAGGCATCTTTCGGCCAAATCTCAGTAGGAGATTCAGCTTTTGATCCTCGAAATGAATAAAGCCAAATAAATGCTGGCTTTCTCTCTCTCTCTCTCATGCGACGACAGGAACGACACGAGATCCAATTAGAAAGAAAAAAAAATACCAATCACGGACTTTTAAGACCGGCAGCCGGGTCGACCGAACACCATTTGACGCCATTTGACGACATCCCAGCCCACGCTAAGGGGGGCGAGGCACAAGCTTACTTCCGTACACATCCCGGGGGATCCTTAACCAGCGGGCCTCAGTCCGGGGCAGTGACGGCGACTATCCGGGTGCCGTGCGCTGGTCCCTGGCGCCGTCTCTGTACATCGTCGGCTACTCTAACTGCCCCTTTTGCGTCAGCCTGGTGAGCTTTACACGTTGATATATGCCCTGAAAATGCACACGAACACGGCTCAAAATCCCACTGTTCAGGTATCCGCCGTTTATGGTCATGTTCAAAGACCCGCTTTCAGAGACAGGGATTCTCTGTTGCGCAATCGTTAGAGCGGATTGCACGATCATACTACCAATTGAGTTGCCTACGTACATTTCCTACTCTGTGTGTGTCGATGGATGCTTACCAGGTACGGGCCCCGCGGTACATTACTCTGAGCGGCGTGCTCCGAGACTGCAGCGCCCTAGAAATAAAGAACAAAAATTAAGCCTTTGTTTCCATTCAACCTCCCTTATTTTTGCCCTGTTCCTTGCAAACATAGCCCTAAAGGCTGCGACCTAGCGGCCGATCTTCCCAGAATATAACTCAAGTACCTACAAAAAGACCAAATACATAAATGTGTTTTACCTTGTCTACTGGATGACCGATTCACCTTCTCGTTGAACCAAGATTGAGCGCGGGTAGCCTAGCTGCAATGAGATTGAATTTAGGGCGGGCGGCGGGTAATGGAAAACCCTTGTGGTCGGAGTGCTCTACGTCAGCTTGTCTTCTACCACCGAAAAAAGTACGAGAAAAGATCAAATGAAGGCAGGAGAACATCGATTTGGCCCCTAATCCACGACTTACAACGCCCAGCATTGTTTTACTCGAGTCGTCGCTCAAACCAAATATTGTAGCTCGTATTCGGCTAGCAACTCATCAATCAACGGAGTGACCTCGGAGGTGGTACTGGACATCTTTGATCTGCCACAAGGCGGCGGCAACACGTCTACAAACAAACCATTCTAGACGAGGCCATTGATTGTCCTCGGTCAAACCTGGACCGTTGCGGCAGAATCGTGCCGATATAAAGGCCAAATAATGGCGTTGTATTCCCGGCTCACCGAAGATCTTGCAAATAACAAACTAAAAAAGAGATTCTTGTGTACACCTGCAATTATGTGAATGTGCACGAGGCGAGTGGTTTGCTTACTGGCTTGTGGCATATACAAGATGTACCGAGTTACGAATGAAAAAGGACTGGATAGGTAGGTCAAGTATCTAGGTAGCAAACATACCACCTATTTGATCCAGGAGCCAGGACAGAAAAGCAAGAAACATTCCACCTCCAGGAGTAACTCTAGACACGACATCCTGTATTTGATGAAAAGCTTGCCCAGTCGCCGCAGCATGTCGTTCCGTAACTGCTTACTTCTCATGGGGTATCTTCTCCCGCGTATCCAGGCTGCACCCTCGAGTCGGCACATGCTAGCAAGTGATGTTTTGGCACCTTTGGCAAGGGAGTCTACAGAAAACTTGGGCATCTCATACTGCGCAAAGCCCGAAGAAGCCCCCATTCATACGAGTAAGTACGCCCGGCCAGGCTCGCTTGCTTTTATACACAAGTAAGATGACAATGAAAACAGCTGGCGACCCAGAAGTTGGCCCAGGCTTCTGGATAACCAACAACGACGGCATTAAGGGCGACTATTTCATTTACGAGAACAGCCGTGATGAGCATCCCTGGAAGTATATCACGGTATGTGTAGAGGTCCTTGGCTGGCTGAATCGGAATTACTCGTGCCAGCAAATCATACGATACTAACTCTGGCCGCCTGAATCAGATCGACGCCGGTGTCCGTAGCTTCGTCCAAGTCTGCTCAACGTTCCAGGGCCATATTGTGCGCGGTGCGGCATCGATCAACCTCGACAACAGCGCGCACAACCTCGGGACATGGGCTGTAGCCAATATCGACACCACTGGTGCAGCTTGGGGTGCCATATCCTTTCTCCAGGGCAGCGATGGAGGCGGTAGCGTAGCCTCTACTGACGGCACACGGCAGACGCGCGAGTGCACCGTTGATGTGCTGGACGGCGCCCCGGATGCGGCTCTGGTGGCCAAGGGCTCCGGGGTCAAGGTCCTCAATAAGGTTGTGGGTGATGGTGCCAGTGTTGAAGGTGAGTACTTGACGACAATTCCATGTCCTTGGGTCGTTTTGATGAGTATTTCTCGGAGTAAACGGAGAAGGGGGAAGCAGGCGGGAAAAAAAAAAAGTATAAGAAACCGTGTCAAAGCTAACACGTCTCGACTTTCCAGCCATGCACTGGATGTTGGCCAAGTGCCGCGTAGACCAGATCTATATCGAGGAGCCTGGCCCAAACCCCGTCATCAAGTCTGGAAATGGACGACTCGAGTTTGTCTTCTTCAAGGGCAGATTCTAGAACTGTGAGGACTTTCAGGAAGCATGATCATGAGGTACATGAATGGATGTACGTACCTACTATGTAGCAATGCTACATTTCACTATAAGGTATGCATAAGTAGGCCAAGACAATCTATACCTACCTACGTACGAGGTAGTTTAAGAATCATTTGAAATTCTGTTCTCACTTCTTTCCTCTCCCTTAATTTTTTCTATTTTTGATGTCTTTCTTTTCATGTCATGACCATCGTCTCTAAAAGCCCATACATCTATTGTCGAGGCTTAGCATGTGAGGTTGGATGCTACCTGCATGGTTTGAAACTGCCCAGCTTTTGTGGCCTCATTCATCACGACTTGCAATGGCACCATGTCGAGTTTCAGATCGGCAATGAAGTAAAGACGGCGTTTATTCCCAGTGCACCATAACTTCAAAGTCGCAATCACTCGAAAGCCCACTCCCACTTCCACCGAACGCATCTCATCGTCTATGTGTAGCCTCCAGGAATGGTTTCATCATGGCCAGCAAAAGGGCGACAATGCGGCAAGAGAAATAGCACCTTGATTTAGAGACAGGAAAACCAAGCGCCAGTAATGAATTTCTCCTCGAAGAATTTACATTTTCGTATCTATATAATCACAAAATATAAAAGAGAAAAAGGTCCGACTGCCCTTATGCTACTGATCTAAATCTCAATCGCAATCCACCACTGGTATATCTCACACTCTCCTTATCGTAATTCTTCACGCCTCCAGCCCTTCCACATCCGAGGTGCTCTCTTCTGGCTTGCGGGAACTTGCAAGCTGTCTTTTTTCTATCTAGCTGAAGAATCTCATCGATCGTTTCTTGTTGTTGTTGCTGTTCTTTGAGCTCTTGGCGCTTGCGCTCTTGCTGCTCTTGCTGTTGCTACCGCTGGAAGCTGTGGCAGCGGCGTCGGTGTTCTGGACGGCGAAGCAGCCACCGAATGGACCAGCTTGTGCGTTGTTGCGGCAGCGGACGGCGCAGACATTGCCCTGAGTAGCTATTATTGTGATTCAATCAGCATGGGTGTAATTGACAAGATATATATACATATGAATTAGACTCACAGTCAGTGCAGCCAGTGATGGTGTCGGGCATGATGACCGTCATGTTAAAGTCAACAGCCTTGGCCTGGGAAAAGCCGTTGGCGCCAGGAACGTTGTTCTCAACCGTCAGGTTGCTGGCAATGACACCGTTGTCGGCCGAGACGAGGTCACAGGCAAAAGGACCGGCACCGTCGGCGTTGACCTGGTGCAAGGTGACGGCAACCTTGGTGCCGGCCTGGATCTGCGTCACGGCGTTGGCGCTGATGGCATCCTCCTCGCGTTGGGCGACATCAATATTGGCGTTTTGCTCTGTCCGTCCGCAGACGCCGACAATGTTGGCATTGATCTCGGCGTCGCGGATAATGGTAGCGTCCAGCTGGCACGGGTTGATGGTTGTGCAGTTTCTCGCCAAGGAGGTATCAACTGGTTAAAAACATAGGTCAGCATACTGAGCAGAGTTTGGCTGAATATCCTACATACCATCAAAGCCCACAGCGGTACCCGACTCGCCAACGGCAGACAGGATCTGAGCGTGTCCGCTCACCAGAGCCAGAAGGCTGGTAAAGGAAAGTAGCTTTGCGTAAGTCTGCATGTTTGTTGTCGTTGGTAGAAGAGAGAAGTAGGCGAGGATAACGGTGGTAGAATGAGAGAGGAATACAATAAGCACCGGGCTAAAAGCGAAAGAGAATGACTAGTAGCTATAAGAAGACAGTTTACTTGAGAAGAGAAGAGAAGATCCCCAGGATCACGAGAGGAGGAGAAACGAAAACTGGAAACGAGAAGAGAAAAGACCGGCCTGAGAGAGTAAATTCAAAGCGAGACCATGATGGATTCAGAGGCAGGCGCCAGTATCTATATACAGCGCTCACTCACTCACGACCAAGCTATAGTCCCGTCAGGTGTATGCGTGTAAGTGGGCGCGAGACGATGTATGTGACCAAGCTAGACCAGCCAGCCCAGGCTCGATGGGATCAGATCAGACGGCTTCTCATCCGAGTCATCATCGCCCGTCCACCCAGCCATCATTATCGTGCTGTCGCGTCAGAAGGGCCGACAGCGAAGAAAGGGCGAAAACCGTTTACCGTCACGACGCGACCATCTCCAACAGTTGTCGTCGCATAGGTGTGGACACGATGGGGCAGACATATGTTAAAACCAAGCATAAAATCAGACCAGCAAATAAGAGGCCAGGGATGGCGGCTTCATGGGACCAGACAGGGCAGGGTTGATTGGGGCCTCTCTCCCGCTACACTAAGTAACTGTAGCAGACCCACTGGGAGCCTCAAGAGTCGCCTATTCCTTGGGGGGTCAAAAGAGTGAGGGAAGAGTCCCAGGGGAGTAGACTGTAATACAATGTTAAGAGCGCTTCCCGTGCCCCCCTTCCCCCGGGGGCCTGCCCATTATGGTACAATTTGCTCCTCCAGCCAGCCAGCCAGCCAGCCTGTACGCCCGGCCGCCCGTTTCGTTCCTCGGTTTGACACTGGTTTTTTTTTTTTCCGCAAAGAAGACGCCGGGAATAGCAGGGTATATGCTCCTTGCGATGCGACCATGAGGCATCCTTGGGCCCCATTTCTGAAGCAAGCGCCAAGACATGGCAGGTATGGGAGAACCCGCTCGGGGTGTCCGCGCGCGCTTGGAGTTATGGAGACAAGGCAAGTTTAAAGGCCCTGAAGGAAAGGATGAAAAGGGAAGGCCAAGATCGTTTCGAAAAAGTCTATCGGCACCAAGCACGAGAGAAAGGAAGACTTTGCGGCCGTGTCCACATGAGAAGAGCGACCATTCTCTCTCTCCATGTCTGTCCAGGTCTAGGGGTTAGTTCGGATAGTTATTCTATACATAGGATGTATGTGCGTAATAACATGTCTATTACCATCAGATGGCGTGGGAATAGTATCAAGTAATGACTGCCTGCCTGCCTAGTACGTATGTGGCCAAGTGGTAGCGGCATTCACTATTTAATATATGTTGTTTGATCAGAAACAGGAATACGTCCAACAAAAGAAAGAAGAATACATCTTAATATTTCGTACAAGTGGCAGCTTCTAGTTTCTTCTCTTTGTCGCATTCACCAAGATGGCTGGCAAGCTAGGTGTAGATAATACACTCCCTGCATAGGTATTATTTACCTACTGCATCAGCTATTTGAATCTTGGGTTGGTTGATGATGCTATCTTTGTAAACAATTAAAACTCATGTACCATGCCATGGTTGCCTGCTGGTGATCTTTCTCGGCTGGTGATCTCGGGCCAGTCCGTAGATCACAGATCATACTTACTAGGCTAGGTACCTACCTAGGTGGACGGCAAGCAAGGCTTGATATTCTCTACCTGCCTTGCACCTATCAACGGAAGAACAAAAGAGGCAATCCTCTCCAATGCCACCACATTCTGCTCTTCCTACACAAGCCGTGCAGTAGATGATGGATGCTTGCTCCCTTTAAACCTGGTGATCCGCCCGCCCGCCCCTGTGCGCATCCACTATCCAGGGCCTAGCACTACTACAGGGTTGCCAAGCCGTTTCTTCGGCTCGCATGGGGAAAATGCGCCTTTGTCTTGCCTGTCCGATTCAGTGTATACCCACCGAGTTGCAGGGGATATCTTAGCGCTTCTCTCCACTCGCCAGTATCAAGTGCCCAGCTGCTGCAACCCCTTCAAACGTTTGAGCTCGTCTGAAATCTCCAAGAAAAATCACCGCTGTCGTGCCATCATTCCATGTCTCGAGGCAAAATAGACACGCCATCATCTGACCGCAGTCCATCAGATGAAACCTCTCGTCTCCAAAAAGCCAGCGACGTGAAAATGACCGAATGGACTGAGCGAGTGATCGTGCTAGGTGCAACTTTTTTCCTTCTTCTTTCCCCTAAGGGGACACACCTTTTATTTCATGTAGAGTATAGTGGTCTGTGGTGACAAATTCTTTGCTCTTTTCAAATCGTCGCCAAATGTGGTCACGTCCGTCTGTCCATACCGGTGACCCAAAAGAACTATTTTCAATACGAGGTACCTCCAGTTATACATAGCTCTAGATACATAGGCCGATGCTGGGGACTTCACTTCACTCTCCTGACCGCTCTGGATTGTACGACTAAACACGCCAATCTTCCGTCTCTGCTGCTTACCATGAAGCCCATGATTATTTGACATTAAATTAACAGACAGCCGCAGCGTCGTCTTCTTTGCGACTACTGCGCTCTTCAATATAGCAACGCATGCATGCTTTGTGAGATTGCGCCCGTCGTTGTCTTTCTTGTCGTCGTTTATAGTTTCTCATTCAAGGCCTCATCATCTTTGTCAAAATGCGTTCTCGGGTTTCTGCCCGCTCCAAAAATGCATCAAGCCGTACGCGTGCACGCTGTCATCTCGCATAGCATTCCGGCACTGCATGAAGAAAACCTCCATCTCGGGCTGGAAATAAAATCAAGTCAGAAAAGAACAAACTCAGTGGGTTATGCTCTCCCCGCCGCTTGCTCAATCGCGCGCAACGTACCTGAGACCAGCCAAGGAGAGGCATTTGTATGGCGCCCATGGCTGGGAAGAATTCCTCAGCTGCTATCCGGTAATAATTACCGACTAAACGCAACGTCCTGTTGTGGTCATTCTTTAGTGAATCTGCTGATGCGATTGGCTACTCTCATCAACGCCACATTTGGCCAGCATTGGAGCTGAGGCCGCCACGACGGCCATGAATGGGAAACAGAGAATAAGGGGGTTACCAACCGGTCTTTTGGCCACGTGCCGTACGGTAACTTTGCCGTGTGATGTCGGATGTTGACGAAACCAGCCTCTTCGAGATACTTTCCCCCAAACATGGCGGCGTGGGATGTTGTGCCAAGCTTGGAAAAGGCCTCGACCATCAGATTACAAAAGACAAGGACGGGCCAGTCAGCCGGAAGAGTGCCATCATCGCAGTGCACGGCGCCGTCTACGTCTTGCATTTCGACCCAACCACCGGGCTTCAAGTTCCTAGATGACGGGTAAACCCATTAGACCCAGTCCCACCAATCCAGAAAATAAACGCAGGGTAACAGTAACAAAGGAGCGAGGGAGGGGTTCGCGTACTCGTATATGTCTTGCAGCAGCTTCGCCGGGCTTTTGAGAATGGGTATCATGTTTCGCAAGTGTACAAAGTCAATATTGTCGCCGTTCAACCATGTGTCCTCGACATCGTCCACTAGAAATTTGACGTTTGGGGGCACCCATAACGGCTGTATGGGACTCAGGTCGATTCCGGTGACTTCGGCGCTAGGGAACTTGTCACCCGCTGAGAGAAAAGATAGGTCAGCAAGTGTCATATCTGATGGTGCATTTCCCGAAGGAAGACATTGGTACCGCTTGGTGGGCGCAGCGGCATCATCAGGTTGCTCCGCACTCGTGATAGTGTAACGGCAACAGGAGAATTGACATCCTACCTTCGATTGCCCATATTCCCGTGCCGGTACCGAGATCCAGAATCTTTTGTGGATAATCTCCTATTGGTGCATAGAACAGTTTACCATCCGTCACCTCGAGCATCATGGCATGCAGCATATCCTCCCTGTTCTGCTCTGCCTCATCATTTGGGATAGGATAACGCCCATGACGAAACTGATGAGAAGAGGAGTTAGAAGTTGAGCAATAAAACGACTTGCGCATGTCGGGAACTACGGTCCAGTTCATACGTGGACGCTGAGGAACAACATCGGAGAGAAGGTTGGGTGGGGGAAAACATGCCTTGTGGTATCGGCGACCATTGTGGTAGCTGTGATTATAGACACTTGAACCAACTGAAGTAGAATCGGCGATGGATTCCTCGTCGTAATCACTGGGTACAAACTCGTCGTCATCATAGTACGAACCTGGTGATGCCGGCTCAATAGCGTCGCTCCGATACTCGTCTGTGGTCGATGCCACAGGCAGTGGTGCATCAGCCTCGGGGCTTCGACTCCTTTTGCGCTCAAACTCTGTGGAACGAATAGCGTATTAGTCCAGGCCGGTGCGCAGAACTTCCCATGCACATGTCACGTTGTGTACGATATAGTATAGGGTTTTAGAGGGGCTGCTCGCTTTATAGAGGGGGTGGAGGCGGAGGGCAGGGTCTGTCAGCCAAATGCCAGGGTACGGCACAGCCGATTATTTGAATGGCGGGCTGTTTGTGTTGCAGTAACATTTGCCGTTTATCTTCTTCCATTCTTTGTGCCGGTGTGTAACTTGCTTTTTCTTTTCCTTTTCACAATTTGCGTTCCCCTAGGCACTCAGATTTGTGTCTCTACCTGCGTTTCCGTCCGTATCTCTCTACCATGTGCCTACATGGCAGCGTGCGGCAAGCGCCGGTGTCCTTTCCCCTCCTCTCGCTTTCTTTCTCTTTCTGACACACACTTGTTCGGGTAGGACGAGGGGGATGGGGGCAAGGGAAAAGAAAAAAAAAATAAGAAAAGAAAAATTCAAAACTCGCCTTTGCCATTCCCCATGGTGTAGAAGAAGGTCGCTGGGGCAGTGCGAAGCTGATCAAAGATGGCGGCTGAACCTGGCGTTGTGGCCGGGGCCTGGGTGAACCGGGGCGTGGCGAGCGTTCCTATCGTGCCTGGCACCGGCACCGGGGCCGAGTGAAAAGCCGGAGTAGTGGCTATAGCTGTAGCGATAGCAGTAGCAGTAGTTGCTGGAGCTCGAGTTGGAGCTGAGACGGGTATGGTAGTAGTAGGTACGGGGACCTTTGGATTAGTAGTGGTGGTGGTAGCAATGGCGGCGGCGGCGGCGGCAGCAGCAGCAGCAGCAAAAGATACAGCCTTGACGACGGGAAGGTCTGACTGGTGGTGGTGTTGGTGGTTTGTGCGACAATGAGCGGTCAGGTTGACGACGGAAGACGGAGATGGAGACGCGGGATCTGCCATGGCTAATAAGGGATCTGGATCGAGGATAGCTGCTGCTTTGAGGACGCAAGGAAGGCTCATTGTTATTAGCCTGCGAGTTCGTCTGTGCTGTTTGGCCTCGGGCCCCGCGCCAACGCCAAACGTCCAGTCCACCCAAAGTGTAAACTGGCTGGGATGGCCGGGAGGGAAGGGATGGAATAGATGGATGGGGAATAATACTAATGTAGCAGAAGACACCAGTAAGTAGGCAGCTTGAGCCTAACAAGCCAAGCGCGGCCGCCAGTAGTAGCGAAGTGAAAGTACCAAGGTAAAAAGAAGGTCGTGTGGTAGAAGAATGCAGAATGTATCCACTCAGGATAGATAGTATGCTTAGGGGGAAAAAAAAAGAATGACGATTGCGACCGCGCGACAAGTCGACCGATCTTGAAATCCGTCAGTTGATTCGGTATTGTCACCAACTCCTACCTATTAGGTGGCCACTCAAAGATAGTCAAAACTAGGAAGTAGCTGAAGAAGACGATGATGGGATGGAGATGGTGGTTAGACGGCAAGACGGGTGGCGCTGGTTGGTATGCTTGCTTGCTTGGCTGCCCTTGGATCGTTGGCCGCCAGTAAATCAATTGTCATCGACCTTTGCCCGCCCTCGTGGAATAATGAATATTATTCTGTTCTGCCGCCAACTCCACTTCAAGGAAAATTTCTCCCTGTTTGGTTTTCTTCTTTCAATACTTTGCTTCGTCTTTTTTTTTTTCTTCTCCCTTCTCCTCTTCTGCGTGGGAGGGAGGGGCAAAGAAGAAGAAAGAAAAGAAACTTGATCTTAATGAATCGCCAAAGAATAAGGCGTACTGACAGGCCACGCCAAGAGATAAAAAAGCAACGTCTGCCCCCAAGTACAAGACTGGAAAGGCAAGTCTCAACGGCTCTTGGCGTGCGGATGGACAGGTAGGGCGAGTTCCAGGCCGGCCGAGAGAAATGGTGACGAGACGGACGTGAGAGACGAGAACTCGTGATGTCCCGGCTAGTCAGTCAGGTCCGTCAATCATCCAGAGCGGGTTGAATAGGTAGCTTCGAAACCAGCGGCAGAGTAGCAACGTGAGTAGAAAATTAATATTTGAAGCGAGCAATAGACAGTGTAAAGATGGCGACTCAAAAGTCTAAGGTTAGGTTGGTCGCTCCCCCCCCCAAAAGTCTTTTGGTGACACCAAGGAAGCACAGAGAGAACCAGGATCAATGTTTTTCTTCCTGTCTCGCAATCGACATCGCCTACGAGACCTGTCATCGTCTACATGGAACATTGCCGTATATATATTGGGAAACCGGGGCTTTCCTGTGCATTTGCAGCTGTCAGAAAATCATAATCAATGTGTCGGCCATGCTTGCATCGCCTGCCCTATTCTTGCGCGGCCGTATATACTACCTTACTACCTGCTGCATTGTAATTAATTTATTTGGTCCCTTCCAAGCAAAGTTTGCTCATCATTCTCACCATCTGCGGCTTATTCTTTTTCTTTCTTCCTGCTGGCTCTGCAAATAATTAGAAAGAAAAGAAATAGATCAGCTTCTTGCTCCCCCCCCCCTCCAAAAAAAAAAAACATTATTTCAAAGCTTGCTTGTTTCTATTGGGGAGAGCAAATGTCATGAGTTCGGAACCTGTTGGAACCCATCAATGAAACGGCTGAGGCAGTTTGCTAGTGACAGGCGAGGGAGGACAACATCAGGAGAGCATGCAGCCGGCCGGCCGGTCCGCGAACGGCACCGGCCTTTCCAACGGCTTGCTGCAGCAGGTTTCCCAACCACTTCCGCGGTCGCCATATTGCATTGGTTGAGGTCCTCTGTTCGGAAGGCTTCCTGCTGCGTACAAAATAGTACACTAGCCCCAGATAGATATTCAACTCTTGAAGAGAATGCTGACCTGTCCTAGTCCTGCTCCCGTGCTTGCACAGGGAGCTCACTCATGCTGTCGGTATAGACAAATGCCCCTGCCTGCCTGGCCGCCCTTGCATATTGCCTACCTGTCTATTACTCTGACCATCCATCTGGTATTGCTATGGAAAACTAAGACCGCCACGAACTAACCATTCTCTACCATAATGTACACGCGGGATCCCCCGGGAAAGTAGTGGAGCTGCTATAGAAACGAGCCGCTAGCTGGCGCAATGGAGATCTCACAGGACAAGCTTGGTGTTACTGCTCATCCCTGTGGATTTTGCTCTCATCTTGACAAATCCCTAGGTAATGTATGTACTTGTCTCGTAATGGCTGCGTTGGACGTCATTAGCCACCATGAAAAGGACCCGGGGAAGGGAAGAAGAAAAGCAGCAATCGTTCGATTTTTTTTGATTTTTTTATAACTTGCTTCAAAACAGGCAGATGAGCCAGCTTGCACCTGCTAATATCACTACTATATGTATGTGCTGCACACCAAATGCGCAGCCGCCCTATCATTGAGCGTAGATAGTGTTCATCGAGGCGATAATGTAATATAATCACGACGGAAATCTTTGGTGTCTTGGCGACTGGGATGGAAGGAAGTGCACCTACAGAACCTAACGAAGCTACATTGCATACTAGGTATGTACGAGCGTAGGGCACTATTGACTGGCTGCACTCTGTAGGCATTTACCAAGTGCGAAGATGTCGAGTGGTGGTACAGCATTATTGATGGGTGAAGTTATGAACTCCTGTCGACAGCCATGTCCACCCAGCAAAATACGGCATGCTGATTGCTGCTTTCGATTAGCGATCCGTTGCTCCAATTACTGTCATGCAGCAATTGTATGCGCTGATGCCAGTCTCGTTTGTGCCCAACGACATGCTTCGAGTGGTTGGCTGGATTGGGTATGCAGTATGTTGGTACGTATGTATGTACGTTGTTGTAGTAAAAATAATGTAATGTATGATACGAGCATGCCAAACCTTCTTGTTATTGCGGCGGAAGCAGCAGAAGAAATGACAGGTTATGAACTGCCACATCCCCTGATCCTCACCGAAATAGATTTTCGATCGCCCCATGCAGATTCGTCGTCTATTCAAAGTGGTTCCATGTCTTTATGTGCATAAGCAGGAACGGCTCTCTGTAAGAAAAAAAGTTATTTTCTGGTGACTCGTATGGTTGGACAGGACATCATCACAACGTACGTACAGCCTAGGGAACGTTCAACGGAATCCACTAACAATAGTTCTTCTCCGCACTCACTCAACTACATTCAGGTACCAATTCAACTCCGAGCCCTACATTACCCATGCAAGGTAAGGTAGCCTACATTGCTACTGTGTATGTGATGTTCTTTGCATTGAAGCCACGATGGATACTGGGCAGGGTGCACAAGACGCATCCGTGGGCCATGCATATATATATATATATGCACATGCGTTGCGTTGTATTGTATTGTACTTCTGCCGTCTTGTTGTCTTGATGACTGGTGGGACTTTACAGGCTTACATGGCAAGGTAGCATCAAAGACCTGTTCGAGGGACTGGCGTACATGAAGAACACGCGGAGTGTTGCAGCATTGAAGTATTCTTTCTATTCAGAGCCATGCATGCATGGTTGGGCGCTTATGCAAGACGTTGTGCTTCGCTTACAGTTGACGGCTGCTGATGTCTCGTTCAAAACGTCAGAGAGGGCCCAAGGGCCGATGCACTGGTAGAAGAGCCCCACTACTTCAACTACCAAAAATATACGTATTTTTGTAGTATTACGCAAAAGCTTCAATATGTTTGCTCGTGTATTTCCCAGGGGTAGCATTTTATGGGCAACCAGATCAAATTGACTGGAAAACGTTGGAGCCGAGCATAGGTACTATACATCCCTTGATGCGTGTACGTGGTGACTACGTTATGATGCCCAGCAAACATACAGAGTACACGGACATTTCATGTGGTTCATTTCTTTTCCCATTCTCTCTTTCTGAAACTCGTAAAGGTCTGGTCGAAAAGTACCTGGCTAAAAGGAAGAGAGGAGAAAGAAAGAAAAACTCCGTGTCACTCCAAGAGGATCCCGTTAGCATATCAGGGCTAACTCCTGTGGCGAAGAGGTTTACCAAGAGTAGGGAGGGCATCGAAGTGCTTGAAACATGTCTACCAGTTACATTACCTACTGTGGAAACTGCCCACTTCGAGGTACATGTGGTAATCTGTAGTACGAGTTAGAGGGGTAGAGGCACACCAAACTACATTGTATCTCGGCCTGGAGCGTCCGGCCGGTTAAACCTTCAGGGCTTCCCATCTTTGTGTCTCTGGTCTTTGTCCAGTATGTCTGGATGACCAAAAATGTCTCTCTCGAAAAGGTGGGATCGTTAGCTGGGAACTTTTTTTTCTTTAAGGTTATAGAAATGAGGCAGCATTCCAGAGTCTTTAGCTTGATTGGACAAAGAAGGATTGGATAAATTGCGCACCATCACTCGGATATTAATGGAGTCAGCCCATCAAGCCGCATTGCGATCTTGTCTTGTGTGCTCCAGTCCCATACACTAAAAAAGTAGACGGACTAGGGGTGTTATTTCAATTGCACGTATTTTATAAAATACGGTAAAATACGCGGAGAATAACGTGATTTAAAGTCAATAATACTGTCCGTGCACAGAAGTGGAGTTTCTAATGGAAGGACTGGCTCCTTAACATACCAAAAAATTGGAGCAACTTGATGACGTAATCAGTGCTGGTTTATCGATGAAAAGCTGACAGCTGCAGAAGACTGTCAGAACAGTTTTATGGGTCTGTAAGTGGGGCTTTGACAGGTGTCACCAATTCTCCAGATTACAGTATAATACGGGTGTTTTATGACCCTTGTGCAATACTGTAAAATTGTCAAAAATACGGAGAATTAACATCCCTAAGACGGACGGCTTTGGAGGGCGGGGTGGTAAGTGGGTAGGGTAGGTGTTCGCTGTTGTCGTGTTCATGCGATTTTCTTTGCCTCTCATCCTCGCGTCCTCTCATTCGCAATTGCATATCAGTAGGTTCGCCATGTGTGAACGAAACCTGTTTGAATATCACTGGCTGGCGTTTTGGCCTCATCATCATGAGACCGTCAGATCATGGACGTAGGGGAGCTACCAAAGATCAGGCAAGGCTTCATTGGTAAATCGCTGTCCTGGCCGAGCAACTGTCATTGGCTCGCGCCTAATGGGATGCTTGCTATAATGCGCCATGTCTGATCCCACTTACACCACTATGGCTGGCGCCGGCGTCATGGGCGGCGCCGCGTCCATGCGGTCGGTTCCTACCTCTGGGGCTACCAACTTACCATTATCCTGGATCCCCCAGCATATGTCAAGTGCGCAAGGTTGCAGCAACTAAGTAAAGTAGCTAGGTTGGCAATGCAAAGATGCGATTCGTCTACCTGTCTGCCACATGGTAGAATGGTCTTGTCCCATCCGGTTGGAAAGCTGAAGCTGTTTGTGTATGTGTCTCTGAGCCTCAATCTAATGGCGAGCGCGGAAGATGATGTTACCGCGCCTTGCTGAATTAACACGGCCTCCTTCCTTTGTCCAGAAAAAGGAGGCATCATGGTGGCATCAAGCTGATTTTGATCTGATCACACATGTTCCAACTCACCAGCATACCCCGGGATGTGCTACGTCCAACCCGTGTGTTTTTCCCCGTACAAAAAGTCCTTGAGCCGTTCCGTTGGTCACCTTTCACTTTTCCCATCTTGCTTGCCGTTAAGCCAGATCGGAGTTCCCACTAATCGATCTGCCGCCAAGTGGGCACGGCACGCCGTTGATCCCTTGGGCCCCTTCTCTTTCTGGTGATTCGCTCACCCAGTCTACCGGTCCCAATTGACTCGCCCATCCTCGTCCACTGGATAAACCTTAGCAGGCTCCCCCTACCTAGCTGCTAGGTACTAGGCCAATGCCCCTCCGCAACCCGCCAGGTTGGCAGGCTCGTTAAATACATTCACATACTTACCTGGGATGACGTACCGGGTTTTTACTTTCGCTCTTTACTCTTACTTCTTTGCTGGAGTGGCTCAGAAATTGTGAAAGGGCAGCAGAGACGTAGGAGAGGGCAGGTAACCTCCCTCCCAAGGCACCGAAACGAGAGACAATAGCATTCTTAAAAAGGATACCTAGAGGGGCCCAACCCAAAAGCAGAAAACCAAGGCCGACGCGTAGGGTCGCATGACTTATTAGCGACGCTGCACTGCCGCCCACTATTTTATTTTTTTAACCCCTCTAAATCTTTATTGCTACCTTACTCATACCCGGGACCTCACGCTAATCAGCTTCCATCGCCGCGGTATACTGTTATTATTGCTTGCTGTTCCCGTCTCCGCCGTTATTAGTGCTGGTTGCTGGATGCTGGATGCTACTATTGTCGTAGTCCAGCCCTGGCTGCCACCATTGCTACCGCTTGTTACTGAACCACCAACTTACCTGACCTACTACTACCTATTAATTGTTGCTACTGCCGGAGTGTTGCTACGATCCGTAGCCCGTGCTACTGCTACTTCAACTGCTACTACCGCCTCCGCCACCGCTGCCCTTGCCTTGCCTTGCCTTGCCTTGCCTCTGCTGGTTCCTCCTCATCCTCCTCCTCTTTAACTACTCGACTCTGGCTCGCAATCTCCTTCTTTACTTTAACTTATTTCGATTTTTTTTTTTTTTACTTTGCGGCTCCGGGAACTTGGTCTTTATTCTAGAAAACTTGCTTTCCCACCCCCCCCTTCACTTAGGATACCTTAACCCCCCTTTGAGCAATGTCTGTTTCAGTTGGCGTGTCCGCTATCTTGCAGTGTCGTTTTCTGGTTCGTTACCAACCCCTCGGGTACGTCGTACCGCCATCTCGGTAAACCCAAGAAACGCCCAGTTACGCCCTCAGTCTAGAGGCCCCCAAGAGGCCCCTTTCCGTACCAATTTTCTTGCCCATCGTACCTACATACATACATACATTACCTAGCCTACATAGTAGGTTCCCGATCTGTCTTTGGGTACCCGCCACCTTGGGCTCGGTTCAGGAGACACCGACCGGTCGGGCGCGCCCTCTCTATTTTGTTGTGCCGCCGTCGGAATGGGCATCATGGCTACTCTCGTCGCTGCCGCCCAGAATGCCTCGACCCGATCCCTCCTCTTGCCTTGTCTCGCTGCTGTCCTGCTCGCGCTGTATCTCTACGCTTTCCGCTCGTGGTATCGCCTACGCCATGTTCCCGGACCTTTCCTGGCCTCCATCTCGGGCATCTGGATGGTCAAGAAGGCCCTGAGTGGTCGGTTCCACGAGCATCTCAAGGAGGTCTCAGAGAAATATGGTATGTCCTCCGCCTCGGCCCCCTGCCTGCGAGACGCCGCGTAACCGACGTATTGCCATGTTTTGGTTTCTTGCTGGGAACTTTCATGTCTCGCATCATCTCCGTCTTTGTGTGCATGTTTTCTGCTTTACTAAAACTTCAAAACAGGCTCTCTGGTGCGTATTGGTCCAAATGAGTTGCTCTCCACAGATCCAGAAGTTTTGCGCATGATGAGCGCAGTTCGTTCTCCGTACACAAAAGGTTTGTTCTACGAGACTGGGCGCATCATTCCTGGCGAGGAGACGGTTGTTTCGCTGCGAGATGAGCATGAGCATAAACTATTGAGAGCCAAAATGGGCACAGCGGTATGTCTTCCTTTCTCCTTGAACTATGTCAAACGCGACGTGACTCTTGCGTACACTGGATACAAGAATTAGAGGATCAATCAGTATCTAGATTGGTCCAAACTGATTCTGCTTGCGGTGGTCTTGCGTCAAAGTACACGACTGACGAAAGCCTCTTGATAGTTTGGCGGCAAGGAGAATGAAGGATTCGGCTTTGGCGCTGGCATTGACCGCCAAATCCTCTCCTTCATGGATCTGATTGACAGAAAGTATATATCAACACCCACCGAGTATCGCCCTGTGCAATTCTTCCGGAAAACTTCCTTTTTTGCACTCGACGTCATTGGCGATATATCATTCGGAGACGCCTTTGGATTCCTGAATCAAGACCAGGACTTGTATCGTTATAACGAAATACACGATGAATCGCTGCCTGTCATGAACATCATCTCAACAATGCCCTGGCTCGCTACAATCCTGTATCGTTGGCCATTCAATCTTCTTCTACCCAAAGAAGGTGACCAGGTCGGGTTCGGTCGACTCATGGGGTATGTCTTACCGTCTTGGTACTTCTACGTCGGCGTTTCAGAGATGCTTACACGAGATCTTAGATTTGCAAAGTCTCTGATCGATAAGAGATTACGACCGGGTTCACGGCCCCAGAAAGATATGATGCAGGCATTCATTAACAACGGCATGTCACGATCCGAGCTTATCCAACAGGTATTCGTTCAAATGTAAGCCTTCCTACTTTGCAAATCTCGTACACAACTCTTGGCCGAAACTTTTGAGTCTGATATACCTCACATAGCATTGCCGGATCCGTCTCTTCGGCGACAGCCATGTGCATGACCTTGCTGTGCCTCATCACTACTCCAACCTCATACACCACATTGCAGAAGGAGATTGACAGTGCCATTCGCAATGGTAAAATCAGCTTCCCCATTGCTGAGTCTGAGGCCAAGAAGTTGCCATACTTGCAAGCCGTCATTCGCGAAGGCCTGCGTATGTATCCTCCCGTGACCGGCCTAGGGTCTAAGCAAGTCCCAAAGGGAGGTGACCTTATCAATGGCCACTTCGTCCCGGAAGGCACCCAGGTCGGTACAAATTACTTTGGACTCATGCGCTGCAAGGATGTTTGGGGCAACGATGCCGACGTTTTCCGGCCAGAGAGGTGGCTCGAGGCCGATGATGAGCGGCTGAGGATCATGAATGGTGTAGTGGATCTAACCTTCGGCTACGGCAAGTACTCCTGCCTGGGAAAGCCAATCGCCATGATGGAGCTGAACAAAATCTTTGTCGAGGTACGTCCGCCTATTTTCGGAGAGGTAACAAAACATGTGATGTTCAAAGTTACTGACCAGACCCGATAGCTGTTGCGAAGATATGATTTTACTATAGTAAACCCCCAATCTCCGATCAAAGCATGGAGTGCTGTGTTCTGGGTAGCGAATGACTTTTGGCTGCGAATCACCAAGAGAGAATAATTCCATTTCATCCAATATAGTAATGTAATTCCGATACCCCTTGCTGTCATAATGAAGCCCGTTTTGTGTCTCTGGCTCCATCATCATGATTTGGGATTGCAAGGGTGCTCTGAGCTGTGTGCCGTGATATCTTTTTTAACCTAAGGTTGATTGTGTGCTACGAACAACAAGTAGTTTCTGTCTGACACGCAAATGTTAAATTAATTAGTATAATTATATATTTGGTTGCGCAAAACTTGTTTTATACCTACTTATTTATACTGCAATAAAACAAGTGCTTGCATCTCGATCAAGTACGTGATTTAGGACGGCAAAGTGCAAAGGCGAGTTGAGAACCTCGATCAAAAGTTCATGTCGTTGTGTATGCACGGAAATATGCAGGCAGCAGCGGGGGTTATTGCTGGGAAGGGAAAATTGGAGGTGATGTCAATGCGGGATGACAAGGCGTGCGTGCGAACATCACGTGGTACAAATTCCCGAGAGGCGCGTCTTCGATCTGTAATCTACAGGAAATGCAAAGCAGACACCAATTCATCAACAGTGTCAAAGGGTGCTTGGATCCACCCTCCTGTCTTGTATGCAATCGGCGATTGATCCCAACGCAAGGCAACTGGTTCTCTGTGGTCGTCGAATTTCATGGCGGGACGACTGGATGATGAAACTCGGCCCTTGCTAACGGGATCCTCGGCTGACAACTCGTCAAGTAGGGCCACAAGTCGGACATCGCGAACCTCGAAGACCTCGAACAGCTGTTCAGATGATACCGCAGCAGAGGGCCAACCGGATCGCCTCCGACTCGAAGATGATGTTCTCACCGAGGATTCCGTCCTGGGCCGTAACATTGGCTGGACGAGCGCTTACATCTTGGCCATCTCCAGAGTCATTGGCGGCGGCATCTTTGCCGTGCCTGGGGTCGTGCTCAAATCGGTTGGCAGCGTAGGCATGGCCCTCAGCCTCTGGGTGCTGGGCGCCCTCGTCACCGCATGCGCTCTCGCCGTCTCCCTAGAGTACGGCTGCATGTTGCCACGATCGGGAGGAGACAAGGTTTATCTCGAGTTCACGTATTCACGGCCAAGATTTCTGGCGTCCACAATTGTTGCCACTCAGGCCATTTTGCTCAGCTATTCGGCAAGCAACTGCATTATATTCAGCCAATACGTTCATTGGGCGCTGGACCTAGAACCGAGAGACTTGTCACGGAAATTGCTGGCAGCTGCTTTAGTGACTGTTGTTGCCATCGTACACGGCTGTTTCTACAAGATCGGGATACGTATCCAAAACTTGCTCGGCTGGGTCAAGGTTGGGCTGGTGACCTTTATGGTGTTTGCTGCGCTCTATGTCGTGCTTTTCAAAAGGGATCCGAACCAAGCCGGTGAAGCCGTCGACGCCACGGGGCCTTGGAACGACTTGTGGGATGATACAGACTGGAGCCTTGGCACCATTGCCACCTCGCTCTTCAAGATTTTCAACTCGTACACTGGACTGGATAATCTCAATTACGTCTTGAACGAGGTGAGAGACCCGGTCCGCACGCTCAAGTCCGTCTCCATTACAGCCTTGTTGTCGGCGTGCCTACTCTATCTGCTCACCAATCTGGCCTACGTCGCCGTTGTGCCCGTGCAGCAGATCAAGGAGAGCGGCCAGCTCGTGGCAGCCCTGTTTTTCGAGCAAACCTTTGGCAAAAATGTGGGCAAACGCTTTCTGCCTCTTGTGGTGGCACTTTCGGCTGCGGGAAATGTCATGGTAGTCACGTTTGCTCTGGTATGGTAACACCCTCGCCAACATCCAGATCCCCAAGGAGTACTGCGGTGGTTGAAGGTAGATGCAGCACGGGTTGACTGATATCTTTTTTTCTATTTCCAGGCGAGACTCAATCAAGAAGTAGCGCGCCAGGGATTTCTGCCCTTTGCGCGACTCTTGTCTTCCTCAAAGCCGTTTGGCGCACCTCTCGGCGGACTCATTATTCACTATATCCCCACCGTTCTCGTAATTGTCCTCCCGCCTACCGGCGACGTATATTCCTTTATCCTCGAGGTTGAGGGCTACCCCAGACAATTCTTTGCGTTGCTGACATCTTTTGGTATACTTTGGCTAAGGTACAAACGACCAGATTTGAAGCGGCCCTTTCGAGCATGGATTGCCGCCGTGGTGTTTAGGATGCTGTTGGGCATGATGCTACTGGCAGCCCCCTTCTTCCCTCCAAAGGAGCGTCAAGAGGGCGGCATATTTTACGCAACATATGCCATTGTCGGTACGAGCATGTAAGACACCAGACCTTTGTTCTTTTCAAAGAACCACTGATTCCTAACATTGTTTCAAAGTATCGGATGCGGTGTGATTTACTGGCTTATTTGGACAGTAATTCTTCCTCGCATTGGCAATTACCACCTGGAAGAGAAGGAAGATACACTGGACGATGGCACAAAAATCACCTTTCTGGATCGAGTGCCTAACCAAGTCGATTGATCGATTCAACCTGCGTGCTTGTGTAGACTGCTACGTTTCGCATGTTTCCTTCACCCGCTTGGATGTCTTGAGTGGTTCTTGACAAATGGAGTTCACTCAACAGCGCCCCTGGCTTGTTACTTCAATCAAGGTGCACTTTGAAAACCCGAAGAAATCTTATTGACTGTACTGAGAAAAGTCAGAGAAGCAAGACAGAGTCGCGAAGCACATGGAGTCTGTTCGACGGCCACAATGGGTCCTATGTATTGCAAGGAAAGGGAATAGTCCCAGATACACACAAGATCTTGCCATCTACATAATACCCTTCAATGGCGTCCACTGCCCAGTGTCCACGTCACGCCTGATTCTTTCTCGTGCATCGGTGTCCACCTCGAAGCAAGCAGCTTTCTGGAGCCAAGCCTCTTCTTCCGCTGTATCAAGGCGTCCGAGGAGACTGTTCTGATAAGGGTATCTTCCGTACAGGTCCAAAATTGGTTTATGAACATCCATCAAGTGTGTTAACCAGAATGTGCCCGCCGCTACTCCACAGGGACTTTCGGGGCCACCCTGTTTCCACAACCTTGGAAAACCATAGAGATCCCATCGCTTCTCTGGTTGAGTACGACATGGGTCTTGGATCTTGAACGTGTCCTCAATGAGACGACGTGTCTGCTCGGTGAAGGCGACAGCTTGCGCAGACGCCTTCTCATGATGAACAAAAGGCGCGCCGAACCAGATGCGCACAAGAACAAAATAGTCCAGAGACACCTTACCCTGCCATCGACCCCAAGAACTTGGTTTCTGGTGGGCAGGAAGAGTCTGGAGCCGCTGGGCATACTGCAAAGATATTTCGTCAAAGTAAGCGTGAGACCATCGACTATCAATGCCCTTGAGAAGAGCCCGCGGAGCCTGGTCGAGCAAAAGCTGTAGTCCCAAAGCCTCACTAGGAAAGTCGGCATTGTCGGGGTCGGGGAGGAATTCGAGCATATCAGGTAAATGATTCAGCCCAAAGAGGCTCAGCCCTTTCAGTGCGGGAAGTGCCTTGTGCTGAACCTGCTCGAGATCGAGTTTCTTGTAAGACAGAATTGTTGGAATGACTTTATCAAAGTCGAGAGATTGTGTTCTCGAAAAGGGAATCCACTTGTCTCTCATGAACTCGAAGAGCTCGGAGTTGAGAGTCGACTTCAAATCGACAGTCATGTCAAATTGCCAAGAGCTTGAGGTGCTGCGGTGGCAACAATACAAGAATTCTCAAACCGACGACAGACGTTTTCACGTAGTAAGCACTATAAGTTCAATCATCACGTGGACGCTCACAGCGAGCCTGACTATAAGCAACAAAAGCCTAGAGTGGAGGTAGGAGACTGCATATGCTGCTGACGGTGACTATGTACCTATGTAGAGCCTAAATCTACCAAACCTTGTTTTGGCACACAGCACCGGGAAAGCAAAACAAGACGAGGAAAATGACATTCTCTGAACTAAGTGACAAATAATCGAAAAGACCAGGGGAGATGACCAATACATCCGGCACTTGATGTGTGCTGGATAGTCTCCTGCTGGTGGCCAAGAACTCAATCGGCAGTCTCGTCCAAACAAGTGCCCGTGTCCAGAGTGTGAATGTCATATAGGTGTTCATCATCCATTAGGTCAAACTAGTTTCAGCCAGTTTATCAGCCCTCTGAGCCTTGCGTTTGGCATCTCTGGATTTATGCTTAGATGCAAAGTGCTCGTCTCTTTCATCAAAAGCATGCTGAATCCAGAAACGCGTAACCTCTCCATTTGCATCAGATCCAAAACTGGCTTCTTCGAGTGGAGTGCGTCCAGCATGATTACGAAGCTTGGGGTCTTCAAAGTCGCTCCTCTTGTAATGTCTTGCTGCCTCTGACATCCATTTGCCGAAAAGAACGAGTCGCTGTGTTACGAGTAGATGGAGGAATGTGTTGCCCTCGTTGTCTCGGGCATAGCGCTTGATCTTGTATTGTTTGAGGAGAGGTGTCATGAGAGTGAAGTCGGCCTCGGCATCGCCCATGACGAGAGAATGCAACAGGGTGTGGCCCCTCGAAGTTCTGGCCTTGACATTGGCACCCCGGCCGATGAGGTGGTCGAAAACCGAGGAAAGATGACAATGAAGGCCGCAGGCAATGTGGAGAGGGGTCATCCTACCCGCACCGTATGTATCGATACCTGCGCCGTGATCGACAAGTTCATCAATTGTGCGACAGGCGACACTTGCTACGAGGGCCATGGAGTGCTCTACCTCGTGACTTGTAACGCGTCTTCGGTCGTAAGCCATGGCGGGACGCCAATGGACATGACTTCTCAGAAAATGCACCATGGCAGTGTCTCCATTGGCCGCGGTGTCTTCCACGCGGGCTTGCGTGTGCTTCAGCATGATCCGGACGAAACGAGGCGCATATTTGGATTCCTTGGGATAAGAAAGAAACTGCAACAGCAGAGGTTGTCCCGTAACAGTATACTTGCGGGCTTCATAACCACTTCCCCCTCCGTTGGTTGCCAGAGCCCTGAGAGAAGAGCAGTGATCTTCAGTGGGATTGGGATACTTGTCGATCAAGTGACTGATGGGGCTGATGGAAGCATAGTGCTGGTTGGCGACATGGCGATAGGGTTCCTGGGTGGCTGCGCCGCCATACTTGATCAAAAGTTCAACCACGTGGTGATTTGCATCATTCTTGATGGCAAGGTGCATAGGAGAGACTATCGATTCCGGAGGCGGTGGTTGGCGACGAGGGTTCGGGGCAGACAACTGATCTGGGTTGGCCCCATGCAACAGGAGCAATTCGATAATGGCCAGCTTTGTCCGCGGCGGTTCCAGCTGCTGATTGTCCTTTGGTGGATAATCCATCATGGTGGCCCAGTGGATAGGGGACCACAAGGAATCGCAATTGCCCGCCTCTGTCTGGTGAACATCGATTCCCTTGCCGAGAAGAAAGGCAACCACTTCCAAGTTACCGGTGCAAACGGCGGCGAGAAGCGGTGTCTTGTGTCGCAAGGTCCGACCATGGTGCTTTGATGGTCGACACTGAAGGAAATGAATCTCCAGATCCTTGATACCGTTGGGCCAGAGGGTCAAGGCTCGTTGGAGGACGGGGATGGCGTGTTTCTTTCGTGACGTAGCTGCCCACTCGAGGGTGCGATACCGGCCACGGTTTCGGTCTCGTCTGAATATCTCGGGCTCAATCACGTTGTGAAGACCTTTACAGGTTGAGGCGAGCTTTGCCATGCTGCCAATGGATAGGTGATCGGTGATCTGATAGATCATGTCGACCGGCAACGCAACTAGTGCGGCGCCTTCCAAGGCGGTTGAAGACATTTCTTCTTCGTTCTCTTTCTTCTTCATGGAGAAGAACAGCCAGATAGGTACGGTGAAGATAGGCAAGCGAGAACGACGAGAGCTGGGTCTTCTCTCCCCCTTGGACAAAAGCTTTCAAAGCAAAGAGAGGTGAAAAAAAAGGGGGCGATGATGGGTTAATCCAGTCCTTTGTGTGTTTGGAAAACAGACGTTGCGTGTTTGGGGGAGGGGGGGCTAGTGGTTGCTTGAGTAGGAGGCAGTTGCAGTTGCAAACGGCGGGGGGAAAATTTACCTCGTTGAAAGCACAGCCAAGCCTTGGATTGATCAGATCCACTGCCAAAGAAAGCCTTTTTGCTGGGTTGTAGATGGTCCATGGCAGACTGAATGGATTAACACCGTGAGTCATGTGTCTGTCTGTGTCTGTGGTTTGTGATTTGATTATTCGTGGGAATCGGGTTCACTCTTGGAGGATCCATTGTTGTCCGCGCAGGATACATTCATTGACTGACATCTAGACTGTGACTTGAAGAGAAGAACAACCCAACGTGTATTCTGCACATGTGTATTAGTTATACCTTGGAGAAAGTGCAATGTTAGCACGTATTCTTTTCGATTTTCGACAACCACGTTGTTTGGCACAAAGCAACTGCGACTGCATGCCCAACGTTCTAGAAGTAATACGTAGTGCATGGATGGCTTGGGCAAGGCAAACAGAGAGCGCCATGATAAACACAATTAAAACAATAGACAACAACCTTATTGCTCAAGACATTCAGCCCTTGACCGCCATCTCTGTCGTCTCCAAGTACATTTTCCGGGGCATCTCAGTGTTTTAAGTCCAAATTATCCCATTATACCATGCTTGCATGGTGACAGCCAGACCAGTGTATTTGTAGCGTAGCATTCAATATAAGACTCCCTATTTTTTTTCTCTTCTCCTTCCCCACTGACCATATCGAGGCTGGCCTCAGAAACGAATTTGGGAACGAATTTGCAACTACTCCAAGAATAGATACCAATCCAAATGGATCAAAGTCAGAAGTGCAATAGTAAAAAAAATGTTGATTCCCAGCTGCGTTCAACCAGGCAGCAAGCCTTAGCGGCACAAGGAACAATGTATTCTTCCTGGCTCATCATGTCCATTCACATAGAAAAGAGCTTTGGCTTGGATACCTGATTGAGCTACGACCAGAGTGCCCTCTAATTACGACACAATGCTTGATGAAGCCAGTCTCTTCAGTGCTTTCTGGCTATGCCGTCGCGTGTGACAAGTTACACTGATGTGACCACAGAAAAGAAGATGTAGAAGTACATGAGCATAATTCAAAGTTGCTTGTATTTAATGGCCAGTACTGTTGGTGTTTGATCAAAGATCTCACGCAGATCGCTTCAAGTAGATGGACTGGGCATTGCAGTATGCCTTCAGCCCACCAACACCCCATTCGTAGCCGATACCGCTCTGCTTATGGCCTCCAAATGGGGCGTTGGGTTGGACTTCACCGTGACAGTTGATCCAGACGTTGCCAGCCTTGAGCCTTCTACCGATACGCTCGGCCTGCTGTGGGTCGCGAGTCCACACGGATGCTCCGAGTCCCATGTCCGTGTTGTTTGCCCGCTTGATGACATCTTCTTCATCGGACCATTTGAGTACCGGGAAGACAGGACCTGGGGCCGAGGTTAGCACGCAAAATATTTTTGCTTGCGACAGTCTTCATCTTGATCTATTCATTACATACCAAAAGGTTCCTCCACCACGATCCTCGAGTCCTCGGGAGGGTTATCGATAATGGTCGGCTGGATGAAATACCCCTTTTCTCCAACGTTCTTGGTGGTACCCGTGGCAATGTTGAGCTGCGTCTTCTCAATGTCCTCGAGAAGGTTCTTGACGCGCTCAAACTGCTGCTGGTTGTTGATGGGACCGAGAAAGGTGCCCTCCTCGTGGCCGTCGCCGACCTTGAGCGACTTTACAAAGGCCACCATAGCCTTGAGCACGTCGTCGTAGACGGACTCATGGATAAAGATGCGCTTGATGGCGATGCAGATCTGTCCCGAGTTGGCCAGGGCCATGAATGCTACACCAGGTGCCACCTCGGCTGGGTTCACGTCGGCGCAAATGATGGCCGGGTCGTTGCCGCCAAGCTCGAGCGTCACCCGCTTCAGTGTCTTGGCGCAGCTCTCCATGACCTTTTTGCCCGTCGCCGTCGAGCCCGTAAAGGAGACCTTGTCGACGCCCGGGTGGGCTGTCAGCCACGGTCCGAGATTGTCATCGCCGCTCAGGGCCTGGAACACGCCCGGTGGGAAGAATCGCTGGCCCAGCTCGGCGAGCTTGAGGCCTCCGTAGGGTGTAAAGGGAGAAGGCTTGAGAATGAAAGAGTTTCCCGTTATAAGAGCAGCTCCGATCTTACCAGCAGACAGCTGGATAGGAAAGTTCCAAGGAACAATGCCGACGGCAACGCCAAGTGGTGTGTATCGAGTAATGACTTTCTTCTTGTCATCATCCTGAAGAACATCTTCTGGCTCAGGAAATTCAGCAAATTGGCGAAGCCACTTGACTGCGTCGGCAAGCTCGCCTTGGGCGAATGCTTTCTGGCTTTAAGTATTAGTCATGACTCAAGAGCATAAATTCATGCTACACGCAAAAGAAGCCGTTGGGTTATGGGAGGAGAGGGAAATAAAAGCTCATACCGGTTTGCCCTGCTCCGTCACCAACTGCTTCACAAAGTCCTCAGACAATGCTTCAAGGGCGTCCGCATAGTCCTTGACAGCTTGCGCACGTTCTGCCCATGGAACGTTGGCCCACGACTCTTGTGCCTTCTTGGCTGCCTCAATGGCCTCGTCAATGTCGGTTTGGCTGGAGACGGGGACTGGGTAAAGCTCCTCAAATGTCGAGGGGTTGACAGTGCGTCGAGTTTCTTTCGTGTCTACCAGCTTGCCATTGATGACATTCTGGAACTTGGTAAAGTCCAAGGGCTCGGCGCCTTTAACATTGCCGTTGGCTGCCATTCTTCTTCTTCTTTCTTTTGGTCGGTCAGGTAATAGTAGTCAGGTGTTGATTGCTTGTTACTTGTCGATCCAAGCCAAATTTATTTGGCTCTGAGTTATAAATCTAGTTTCTCACAAGAGCACAAAGAGGTGGCAAGTACTCACACCACCTGGTCTCTCTGGGCGATGCTTTATATATGAGTACCGGCATCCTAAATCTGGGCAAGCATTGGCACTCCACCACCTCCTCCTCAAAAGATGAGCGATTGGCAATAAAGCAAACACAGTTTCGCCGCGGCTTGAGGAGCTGCAATCCCATCGACCCCAGCTTTGCAGCTTGCAGCCAATACACTCAATCGGGACAACAGCCGCGGACAGTGTAACGAAATTTGCCGAGGCTGTGATCAAATCAACTTGGCCTTCTGAGGTCATCGCGTGGCTGTCGACCCATCCGCTATTCGCTCGCCTTCGCCCTGCCAAGCCTGGATACTCCAACGCGCAGCTTCCCATACCCCAGGATGAACCAATCTGGGACAAGCTGCCCGCTATACTTTCTGTCAACTCCCATCACTTCCCCGCACGACCACTCTTTGCCGGGGGATATCGTCTGTCCGAGCGGCCGCAGAGGACCGACACCCTTCAATAGTGTGTGCAAGACGACAAATGTCAAGGACCAAAGTAGAAGGGGTAGTTTCATTCCCTTCAAAACTTCTCATTTAACCATTGCCAGCAGGTGAGGCAAGCTAACCTAGATACATCGCTAGTGAACCTGTACATTATCCACGCAATCTTCATGAAAGTGATTGGTGGTTTGCCAGAAATATTAATTGACGGCTTCCTCCAATGGCCTGGTATATCTAGCCTCACAATTTTAAAAATGATATGAATGAAATGCTGTCAACTCGCATTCAGCCGGCCACTCCACTGCAGCAGTGTATCTCAGAACTCCATCACCCAACTTTTCTCGTCTCTCAATCGCCATATTACAACCAAGGTCAAACAATCTGGCTCCATCAATCGGGGTATCAATGAGAATTCTGTATTCAGCAGTCTACCGTATTTTCTTGTTTGTTCCCTAAAAAAAAAAGAGGTTCTAGGGGAAAAGACCCAAAGTCATGCCATTATTTCACCATCGTATCAAATATCGTGATCTATGCGTGATTCACCGCTATCCATTAACTCCTTTTGTCCCATCATGTGATTGATAATTACTCCAGCTGACCAATACCCAGGTTCTCGGGCTCGGCCTTGACTATCCGCAGGGTGTTGGTGTTACCCATGCCACCCTTCCAGCCCTGAACGACCACGACAGTATCGCCTCTGGACAGGACATTAAGCTGCAGAGCGTTCTCAATAGCCCACTTGATGCGTCGGTCGACATCCTCTTGCCAGTTGACCTTGCTGAAGTCGGGCTTCTGCTCGGGGAAGAAGAATGGGTAGACACCACGGTACAGGTGAGCGTACCGCGAGGCACTCTCGTTTCTGGTGACCATGAAGATGGGGCAGACAGGGCGGTACTTGGACAGCAGACGTGCCGACTCACCCGAGGTGGAGAGGACGATAATACCACCAGCGTTGAGCTTGAGGGACGAGTTGACGGCATCCATGGCACAAGCCTCAACAACGCTCACTGGGGGCTTGATGTTCTTGGTCAACTCGTAGTAGTGGGCGACGTAGGGAATGGTGTTCTCGGCCATGAGACAGGTCTTGTGCATCTCCTGGACGGCATTCTCGGGGTAGAGACCCTTGGCAGTCTCGCCGGACAACATGACACAGTCAGCGCCATCGGTAACGGCGTTACCAACGTCGGAGATCTCGGCACGAGTGGGACGGGGGTTCTTGATCATGGACTCGAGCATCTGGGTAGCGCAGATGACAGGCTTGCCGGCCAAGTTGCACATGGCAATCATCTTCTTCTGGGCGGCAAACACCTCGGCGGCAGGAATCTCGATACCAAGGTCGCCACGGGCCACCATGACACCGTCAGTCTCGCGGAGGATCTCGCGGAAGTTGTTGAGACCCTGTCGGTTCTCGATCTTGGCAATGATCTGAATGTGCTTGCCCTGCTCGCCGAGAACCTCACGAATGTCGCGAATGTCCTTGCCGGATCGGATGAAGGATGCAAAAACCATGTCGACATTGTTCTTGACACCAAACTTGAGATCCTGCTTGTCCTTCTCGGAAAGGGCAGGCAGATCGACGTCGGTGTTGGGCAAGTTGACACCCTTGCGAGAGCTGATCATGCCGCTGTTCAGGGCCTTGACCTTGAGGGTCTTGTCGTCGACAATCTCCTCGACCTGGAAGGCCAGGATACCGTCGTCGACGTAGATGATGCGACCCTTCTCGATGACCTTGGTGATGTTCTTGTAGTCAACGTACCTATGGGCGATTTCAGTTAGCAAGTGGTGGCCTTCGCAGCAGCTGTGATGATCGCTGGGGCCGGCTTACATGTTCTTGGTGTCGCAAGCGGTAGCATATTGCTCATCAGTGGTGATGTTCATGATAGTGCCGGCCTGGATGGGGAGATCGGCGTCGTCCTGAGTGTTACCGGTTCTGATCTCGGGGCCCTTGGTATCAAGAGCAATGGCAACCTGGCGGCCAGGCTGGACCCTCTCGGCCTCACGAGCATTGTCAATGACAGACTGGTGGTACTCGTACGAGCCGTGAGAGAAGTTCATACGAACAACGTTGAGACCAGCAATTCGAAGCTTGTTGATGGCCTCGACCGAGTTCGTCTTGGGGCCGATTGTGCAGATGATCGAGGTTCTTCGGAGGTTTCGCTCGGGAGTATAGGCGGTATCGAGGGAGGCCAGCCACTCGATGCGACCATCGTTGGCCAGGTGGTCGGCGGCGGTAACGACGACAGACATGGCGCGCTTGTGAGGCATGTTAGCGGAATGGATTTGGAAAGATGTAGAAAAGTAAGTGATGCAAGTATCAGGTTCAATAGATGGAGAAAAAACTGATGGCAGCGGAGGGACTGAAGGTTTTACTGAAATGCTCGTTTGGGAGGTCAAGTCTGGTTTGTACGATGCCCAATCACTCGGTATCCGAAGCGTTACAAGAACCCCAGCTGAAGCCAGCAGTCTCAACCCCCGGAAGGAACTGCAGCCCTGTTGGAGGGAAACCCTAATTTGTGCCCCATCGCATATGACGTTGCACAGCGCGTGTCATTGGCAAGGCCAGGTACAAGGGTATGTTGCCGCCTTCTTTGCTTGTTGCAAAAAGCAATGTCGTGGCGTCACAGGAAAGGCAGGGGGAAAGGGAAGATGTGGTAATTGGCAGCCGGACTTGATATAGAGCCAAGATGCACGGCAAAGGTGCAGACAGACCACAGAGGGTTGTTCTTGTTGTTCACTTGTTTTCTTTCCACTTACCTTGTGAATGAATGAACGGAAGTAGATGGGTGATGGGTTTTGAGATATTCCAAGCTGAAGATGCAGAGAACAGAGGAGGAGAAAGCTGCGCAGATTGGACACCAGACTGGTAAATAAACTCTTCTGAGGACGGTCGGCCTTTTTGTTATTTGTTTGATTTTTTTTTTCCCTTTCTGCCCCGTAACCTTTGGCTTTTGGGGAGCTCCGCGTTTGTCATAAAAAAAAAGTGCCTCACCAACCAAAAAAAGGCCAGGTTGAGACGAATCCAATCCAATCCGATTCGGCGGTTGCTTGTAGCGGGACGCAGGACGAGGGTCCCTGCTTGGCGGACTTGGTCTTTTGCGCAGCTGCCCCTCCAACTAGTGTGGTGCCGCCACAAGGTCCAGTCCCCCCTCGTTAGATACCCTCCGTAGATCTTTGGACAAAAACCAACCAGAAAAACAAGGGTGGCTTTCTTCTCAACTTTGCCTCATATGCAGAGAAGATATTGAAAGTATGGAGTAAATGGCCTTGCCAATTCACACCTGTGCATCAACATCCAATGGCACGGCCACGAGGTTGGGAACTGAGGCGACTTGACCAAGCCAAGCTGTTTCTGACTCTCCCAAGTCTCCATCTTTGGCACCGCCAGGACCTGCTGATAGTCTGTCTCCCTCCCCAAGCGTTGCTCAAGCGTCTCAACGTTTCCGTGTTTCAATTCGCTGTAACTCAACTCTGGGCAGGCTGCTGATCTCCAGTCATTCCTCCACGGTCCACATCCAACCTGGCAAAAGCTGGGCGCATGGGCTTCTCTGTCTTTCCTCTAGTCCGTCTTGCTTGCCATTCTGGCCATCTGAACTTATCCTCCTTCTCCGTCAGAGAGTACCCAGTGTCCTTGGTAAAAGGCCAGCCGTGATTGATGAATGCCCCCCGCCCATCTAAGAACGAACATTCAAGCCGGCGGACCCGGTCCATTGCCATGGCCAGCGACGAACATGGCAAGAGCTTTTCATTAGACAGTGTCCAATATCGGTCCTTTCATCGGAGATGCGGCCTATGTATCCACTAGAATGAGGTCCGATAAGATAAGAATAGCGGCCCTTTTTCTCTTGGATGGTGGGATGGTGGGGGTTTGAGCTTCTGGGTGGGGCTGGGGGGACTTTTGCTTCGGCTGGGGGTCAGTTCATCACGGGGCGCCAAGAGGGCCAGAGGTGGGCTGTCGGACGGTTCCTAGCGCTAGCGCACAAGGTCCCTAAAGGTGTACCCTGGGCGTGAGCTGCTTGGCTGCGTGGTTGCTGCTGCTGCTGAAGCCCATCTGGTCTGAACGCCAGTGCTGGGCGGGCAGCGGGCAGCCATCCGCTGGCACTGCCAGCACTAATCTTGCCAGCCTGGGCCAGAAAACATCCACTCTAAGGCACAACAAGTGCCATGGCAACCCAAACGGGCTGAGGCGGGTGCTTAGCAGGCCCAGTAACGGGTGGTCGGTCGCATGACATTAGCGCTCTCAAAGCCGCCTGAAGCACATGCGGTCGGGTCCAGTCCAGATCTTCCATCATCGCAACACTGCGCATCAACAGACGCCGAAATCAGCATCCGCCGAGCCCTTGCGAAGCATCATCCAAAACGACCGCTGAAACAGTCGGTCTCTGTTTGCAACATTGCGCACATCTCTGCCTAGCAAGAACAACAAAGTCAGCCCGCATCTTCACAGGAAAAGGTCATACATCGCCCATCATGGTTGTGAGTTCGCCTTGCTCCGCAATGTCCAAGTGATGCTCAAAACGTGGATTCTGAACAAGTCTCTCTTTCAGCTAAACTTACTGACTTTTGGCCTTTGGGGAAAGCTCGGTCGATTAACCCACTATGCCGTCGATGCCGTTCTCAGTACGCTCTCGCCTCTCCTGCCTCACAACCATCGATTGTAGCACAAAGTGCATTGGCTTACCATCCTACGAACAGTTTCCACCATTCTGGCTGGTATGAGGCGCTCCACTGGTCTGACGTGAGTACATTCCTTGGGAATCCCAAAGGTTGAGGACGCTCAGCTCCTTCCGACTGAAGCTGTCAAAAGAACAACGAGGAGTGAAGAGGATGCTTCGACTGACTCGGGCCAAATAGCTTCCAATCGAAGCAGATCAGCGGCGACAACGCAGACACCAATAAGTGGATAGAGAAGTACCTCGGAGTAGGTGAATGGGTTATGGATCAGTCTGTCGCCATTGCCGGCTCGAGTCCTTGGTTCAAGCGCACTCGGTAAATGTTGGCTGTCTTGTGGAGATCCGGAATGAATGGGAAGACATTATAGTACCGCTGAAGAGGCCGAATTGAATTGGGGTATTATTTTGGGTAAATAACTCAGCACAACAGAGGGCGCAATCGGCGGCAGGAAGTAGCAGGAATGTTGTGTATTGCCTGCATCATCGCATCTTCTGAATGGCGTTGGGTTTTTGGTTGACTTTTAGTTTTCGGCTCATGTTATGATTGCACCTTGATTCCCATCGTAACTTTCTGGCTCAAATAAGTGCAACGGTGGCTAGATGGCCTACTCTTTGATAGGATTCCAAAGTCCTGATTTTTCGAATTTTGAACAAGATATACTACAAGAGGAAAATCGAGACGGCAGATACTTCTTTTGTGAGACAAAGTGTGCTCCCTATTTCCTTCCACCGATCTGGCTGCGACTCCATTCTAGCCGGAGAAAGTAGCCGAACTTTGCCGAAAGTCCAGCTTCTGGGTGATGGAGATCGGGGGAATCTGATTTTGGTGCACGACCCGTCAGTGTCCAGAGCCCAGACTACCATTCGAGTGAGCACCCCCATGAGAAACCCATTCCTAGGCTTAGCTTCCCACGATCGAGGATACAAGAATCAAGAGAAGATGGGAACGCCAAAAAAAAAAAAAAAAAAAGAATTCATCCCTCGTGGTTGACTCAACTGAGTAAACCCAGCATGCAGACTGTTCAGGAGCGACACAAAAGAGCAAAAATCATCACTAAGGTTATAGGACACAGAGATCATGCCAGAACACCAAGTTCAAAGTTGTGTCAATACTCTGAGCCTTCTCAGGCCAGCTGTGATGTCTATCAAGCTGCATACTATTCTATACAGCGTCCGATGTACTCGGGTCTTTGTATACTCATAGCCAAGGGACAGGTAAAATGTCGAGTCGTATTCCACAATGTGAGACCGAACGTGTCCTTGAGTATGCAAGTGAGCACCATTTTATCACCAATCTAAGTGCACATAGAATTCCCAAGCCAAGCCATCTTTTATTGCAGCCTTCTGAGGACGACTACAATTGGATATACACGTGATTTGAATAAGGTGCTTTGTCATGTACAAAGTATTGGATCTAGATACTGCACACCAAGCTTAGCGTGCATGTTTTACTCCAACTCTGCCAGTGCTGTGCAAGTATAACCAGGAAGTCTGCTCGGTTCCTACAGTGGTAGGGCGACAAATGGTCATGCGTTGCAAAATCTGACTATAATATGGATTGGATGCATGACTTCTAATAACCTGGTGATATTGGAGTGCCAGGTTAGGTGGATGCATGTCTCGGCCGTCCACAAGAAGGCCTGGGACTTCACTAATAAGGTACCTAGCAACTGTGGATAGTGGGCACATGTCAACAGCTCGTGAGCTCTTATCGATAGCCTAAGGTACCTAAGCTGAGCAAGGTGAACAGGGGTGTTGGTACTCCGTAGCTAGGTATGTAGGTAGGTAGGTAGAGTAGCGTGATATCATTTGGCCTCACGATTCCAGTCAGATCACCCTTTCGTTCGCCCATTCATCTCTAACAGATTTACCCATTGCCCTCACAGCTTTTTTCTTGGGACGCTGTCGCAACAGGCCAGCTGTCTTTTAGTAGTTTCAGAGCCTCCCCCTTCCGAATATTCACTACGACCATCAGGTCACTGATAGTGTTGACAACCCGACTGGGGATACCTGGCTACCTAGACTTGCCCACTCGTTAACTGTGTCGAAGCCATCGCAAGACCAATAACACCTTTGGCGCCGCTTAAACTACCTCGTACCGAAATCGAGACTTCAGAATCTAGAATAAGCATGTCAAAATATTGCAAGTCGTCACGTAGAGCTCCCTACTAGGAGGTGCATGAACATGACTTCAAGATCCTCATTTGTTCCACGACTGTCCCTTGGTGGGCATGGCGGCTCGATGCTCGCAACCAATCGGCGGCAGCGCGATCATTCCAACGAATATGACCTTTCCGAGCTGTCGCCTCGCCCCTCCTCACCTCTCCTTTCTCCCGACCACGTACGCGACTTTGGTTTCGGAGACCCTTATGCCTATAACGAACACGAATCTGTCGCAACGTCGAGCAAAGGGAAAGGAAAGGCAAAGGCAGTTGCTTACGCAGATCAGGGGGAGCAGTTCCCTCCCGTAAGCGTCGTGGATCGGATGCGCATGTACCGTGAGAGCCAAACAGTTGCCAGAGCCCACGAACGACAGACCTTGGACGAAGCCAGGAGAACGGGTAAAGGGCCAGTGTGGCAGCCACATCGTCCGGCGACTTACCGAGATGATGATAAGACGATGCCTCGATCCCAGCAAGCCAGTCCGCTGTCCGACCGCGATAGGCCGAAAAATCTAGGCGCGAGCTTCATGGGGTTTCTAAACCCCTCTCCCGCCACTTCAGATGTCGGTTCTGCCGGAGACATGGACATTACGTTTCGAACCATCCGGCGCCGTGAAAAACAGATTCAGAAGGAGCTACAGAGACTCCTAGATGCCCAAGCCGAAGCTCTAGATCAAGGAGATGCTGCTACCGGCCCTGGCAGCGAGGGCGAAGATCGCGCCAACGATCCCCATGGAACGCCCCGCGCATTGTCTTCCCCATATCGCTCCCGGAGCGTGTCTTCGTACGAAGGCTCGCCTGCCCCTGCAGTGGTACCCGTTCGGCAGCCAAAGCCGAAACCTCTGACCATACGACAAGTTCGAGCCTCGATTGCGCGCTCGATGGCCATGCTCTCAGACTTAAAAGAAGAGGAGGATGCATACATAGCTTCGGCTATCTCCAGCCGCAAGGTTGCCCTTGCCCGGGCAAATAAACTCTCTAATCAGCACAAGGCCATTGCTGCCGAACTGCAAGCACTAGAGTCAGATGATCCACTTCGAAAGGAACTCGATGGAATGAATCAGGAATATGGCCAGATTTGCGGGAATATAGACGAGTTGGAGGGCCAGCTGCGAGCCATGAAGCATCGCAAGCGTGTATTAGAAGCGCGCATGGAAGAGGTGCGAAGCGAACGTGAAAGTGGGCTGAGCGGCTATAGGGGCGCATTGAGAGAGGCGGAAAGAAATATTGGCCAGATGATGAGAATGCCGGGTGTCAAGGTACTTTCCCTCGAGGACACTGCCGAAGTCACGGAACCCGGAAGCCCCAACAGCACGATCAAAGAAGGAGATCTTGAACGGGCCCTGAATGGCCATGAGTTCCTGCGCATGCGGCCTGAACGACGTACTATAGCTATGGCCAAGGAGTGGTGGGAGGGCGAAATAACGCTTCTGGACCACCGCAAGTTGGCGGTGGACAAGGAGCGGGATGCGCTATCCGAGGGCTCCGAGGTCTGGGCCGAAATAATGCAGCTTATCTTGGACTATGAGAGAAGACTGAGGGCTGCTCTCAGTGAGTCCATTCAGGTACGTCCGGGGAGAGGCAAAGAGCTTGAGGGGGACCTCTTTCGTGGTCAATACGAGGACCTTCGACGGACAACCAAAGAACTGGAAAGGAACCTGCAATTTGTCGAGCAGAAGGGCTATAACTTGTTGGTGGCTGCCATTGGAGCCGAGCTCGAGGCTTTTGCAGAGGGCGAGAACATTTTAGCGGGCTTGATGCGAGCTAAAGGATATGAGTTGCCCCGGGAGTCTGACTTGGTGAATGTCGATAAGAATATTGAACATGACCGGCATGAAAGCCGTGATATCAACGACAATTCGGCCAAGAACACTGGTTTCCAGCTCCAGGAGGATCAAGACCTTTCTGGCAGTGTCGTCCGGCGGTGGGGTGGTCAGTCAGAAACTACTCACGCTGAGGAAGAAACCGTTGATGGTCGGCAGAACGAGAATCCCCGAGACATGGCTGGTGAAAGCCATGATGGTAGAGACGAGAGCGACAATGAAGTCCCTGCCGATCTCCTCGTGAGCACAGCCCACGCAGATGAGAGCGAGGACGAGCATTTGAACGAAGTGCCAAACGAGTTCTTATCCGTGCACAGCTCATCGTTGGAGGCGAAAGCGCAGCATTTCGAAGAAGACGAGGAGTCGCATGAGAACGAGGTTCCTCCAGAATTACTTAACGAAGTCACAAACAGCCACAAAGAAGATGGAGTGGATTAGGTAAGACGTCATGATATTGGTTTTTTGGTCTTCATGTATGATTTGGTGAATTCAGTTTGAGGATGTTTGAGGATACAGCCAGCGTTGGATTTATTAATCAAAGTGTTTCGAAATACTACCGTAAAGTGCAGGATTTTATATGCATACATGTACGTGGAGAGAAATGGACCATCCACACAAAACGAGCCTAGACGATATCCGTTGCATTGGGCCGTTTCCCGGGAGGATAAGCCCTGTCCCTCCGATCCAAATGATAATCACTCCGTTTATTTGTCTTCTTCTCGTCGACTGGCTTCCAGCAAGAGCCCCAGTGCCGCAGGCAGTTGTCAGCGCAGTATGCCTCGGTGCTGCCACAGTAACCCCAGCGCGAGCAACAGTCACCAAACCCGCTGTCCTTGCAGACCTTGAAGGCTCTGTAAGCACATAGGCCATTACGGGACGGCTTGAATGGCCATAGAGCACCCGTCGTCATGGTTCTTGATGGCGTTGCTGCGCTCGTCATGAGTCGCGACGGCAGCAATGTCGGATTGGAGCCCGTACTCGAAATTGACATTGAAGGAGGGATATATACAGCAAAGGGGTTACTCTCTTCGTCTTTGGTGGGCGACGGAAAAGTTTGACCCGTGCTGGAAATACTGGTGGTATCTACCGTTGAGGATGGCAGAGACTGTGTGACTGGAATTGCAGGATTTAGAAGTATGCTAGGGGCAATAGTTGTTGTTTGAGCAGATGATATGCGAGTTGAGGTGGATAATGTAGTGGCGTCAAAGATTGTCATTCTTGAACTAGTTGAGATGCTCGAGGTAGTGCTTGTCGGCAAGCGGGTGCTCATACTCAAGGTTGAAGTGCTGGAACTACCAGTCATCGAAGCGACCGATAATTTCATGGTAGATGTCGATGCTGGGCTTGTAGTAGTCCTTGAGCCAGAAGCACTACTCATGGTGCTTGCCTTCGAGGTCACAAGACTTGTGACCTGAGTCGCACTAGAAGTGGTCGACGTGCTTTTAGCCGCAGTCGTTGCTGGCGAGGCAAGACTCGACACTGAACTGGTAGACATGGTTGATGATCGAGGACTGGTGCTGGATGAGCTAGACACGGTGTCATTTATAAGCTTAATACTCTTCCAGCTCCCACTCTGATCAGTCCACTTGTAATGCTTGGCCGGGTTGTAATTCTTGATGCGGACACTTTTGACAAACATTGTGTATGGAACCGCCTTTCTGCAATCAATCATCTTGTCAGCACTGTCATTAGATCCCAATATTAATGTTTTTTTTCTTCGAGTCTTACAAATCAGTATAACCCCCGGCCCAGTTTCTTGTGCCATCATTCTGATCGGGATCGCCACCGCTCCAGATTCCCATTTGGAACTTGGATGGGGTCTGTGGATATTGGTGGTCCTTGTTGTCCGCATTGGCTGCCAGAAACGTCCGAATGACTTGACCATCAATAAGCCACTGCAGCCTCTCGGGTGTCCAGTCAAACGAATAGGTATGAAACTGTGTCTGAGGTCGAGTGCAGACTTGCCATTGGCCTCGGTCGTAGTTGCCAGTGATGCCCTTGGAAAAATAGTTATTTTGTACGACTCCATTGGGATACTGTTTGGCCAGGTTAAAGTCGTTGCCCGACATTTCCCAGTCAATCTCATCAAAGTCATCAGACATGAGAACAGCCGATGATATCATGGCCACGCCGGGCGAAACTTGCATCACAACGTCGACGCGGCCAAAGAAGATGTAGAAGTTGGTGAAGAGCTGAGGCGCGTCATATCGCTTCGCAAAGGTGAACTCGGCGCCGTTCTTGGCCTTGGTGTTATATGTGATGGTGGCGTAGTTTGATGTGCTCCAATCCTCATTCAGATCTGCCGGAGGGTTGGTGAAGTCGATAAAGTATTCATATTGATTCAAGCCTGGGTTCGGATAGCATGATGAATTCTGCATTGGATTGCAGGGCCAATATTGCCCGTCATACCGCTGCGCTGCCACGAACGACACGTATAATAGAGAAAACATCACCCGCGAAATCATTCTTCCTGGCATGACCTGTCGACTTTTTCCTGGGATTCATCAATTTGGGACGTGGCATCAATGACCCCCTCGGCCACATATTTTAGCCCTGCCACGAGCTCTTTCAAAACTGCCCGGCCCGCCCGTCTTTGTCAATTGTCATTGACAGGATTGTTGACAAAGGAGTCTGGTGGCCATTTCGAGTGTAGTCATCGAGTGTCACGACACTTTTGGTTGTTCTTTGTTCCTTCGCATAAGAGCCATTCTTTTCTATTCATGGTCAATTACCTACAGGCAAGACGAGCACCGTGCCAACTCCCAGCCCTGGGCCAAAATGGAGAGATGTCGACACGTATCTGTCGCAAGAATTCTCCCTATATTATTCCGAAAGACTGGGTGGCCGTCTGGCTGTAGATCTCGACCCAACCGTCCTTCATGCAGCCTCCCCAGAAAGCAGGTTTGGCAGATAGATCCTCGACGCGGGATGCGCACAGGCGGCTCCTAGCAACAGTCTTCCTGGCAGATGGATCGGACTAGAATCGAGTCTAGCAACAGAATGGTAAACTTACTTTCCCGCAGATGATCAGTTCTTGACGGTGGAGCGTTGGCTGTTCGAATTGCAGCAGCACGTGGTTAACTCCCCGTTACGAGTTTCCGAGCAGTAGGATCCTACAGACGTGTGCATTTTGCATGTGAAAACAAAACCATGGGCATGGCAGAATACGAATCGATTTTACGATGCCGATCAGATCCAAACAGAGAATTTTTCCACAAAGAAACATAGAGTTTTCCTCGACAGCCATTTCCGCGTGCTTGGCGTCAACGTTGCATTGAGGTGCCATGTGGGAACTCGTTGGGGGGCCAGACGAGCCAGAATGTAACATATGCGCGCGTAACCGGCAACAAGAGATTCGGAGACGCTTGCGAAGTAAATCGACGACTCTCGGTGATGGGCGATGAAGCACTGCTTGGCATCAGATAGATCTTCTTGTTCTTTCAAAAGGGAGTCATGTCATCTTGATATATGTCATACTCGCTGCTGAGGAATGAGTAGCAAGTAAGCTTTATGGACCGTGATTCAGCCACAAAGCCCGGCTTCGTTCGGGACAGTAATTAGTTCAGTAATCTGTTTGCAATGTCTTGGGCTCTCGTGACCATTTTTGGAATTCATGGCGCTGCACGAAGGGCGCGCCGTCCAAACGATGTCGTCGAGGCGTGGCTTTTTTTCCCTTGTGGCTCTCCCGCATCCCGCAGCCGTCCCGCCGTTGACCACTTGAATTTACCTGTGGACTATCCAGCAAAGAATAGTAGATACAAACAGCTCTAGCTTCATACTCTCGGGATACTCGGGTGACGTCAAATGCGCACGTATTTGCTATTACCCGAGAACGAGATTTCTATTCTCTTCTTTGTTCGGGTGCGGCTTCTACCGAGCGACGGCTCTAAGCCAATCGACAATGTCCAGTGACAAAGAGCCTTGCTTGGCCGGCTCCGAATTCCCCGCAAAAAACCAATACGCAGAATACTTCGTGTTAAAGTTTTGTTGACAGGCGGTCGAGCAAGGCGGAACAAATGCGCCTGGGGGGGTTTTTCTTTGAGGGGGGTCTTGGTGAGTCGTCTATTTGTTTTTTTCTCCCGCTCTCCCTCCCTCTCTCCCTTCCAAGGTGGCCCTAGTCTCCGCCGGCATTGAGCATGCGTGGCATTTGAGCATGGCATTGCATTGGGCTAATCCGAGGTTACGACCTCGAGCGTGGGGTCACAAAAGTTTGAATCCTGCTTTTACACTTTGACCCCCGGAATAACCAGGGCCAAGGCGGCTAACGTGGTTTGTTTGCGTCCCCTATTGCAACATGTGCAAGTGGTCATGTGCATGCGGAGAAAGAAGAAGTTGACGACGACGACGACAATACTTTTGCATGGGCAAGGGAAGTTGGAGATTTGCAGTCAAAGTCCCCCAGATTGCCAAGGGGGGGTTGAGCAGGAATCTCCAAGCGGAGAATGGCAGAATGCGGGGGATCGCCCAGGGTCTCTCCCCAATAGTACGATAGAAGAAAAAGTCGGGGAAGCCGGGCTATGGTCGGGCTCAGTAACTAGTCGTCTATTGGCAAAGACGGAATACTAGCAACATACTCTATCCAATCGAGACGCGGGAGAACGCCACTTGAGAGGTCGAAAAGGGTGTAAGCACGTACGCTGTGAGAGGGAGAAAAGCTCGAGATCGTCGTCCATCATCATCAAATAACAACAACATCTTCGTCATAATCATACTAAAATACGGCAAGGCCAGCGGCCAAGCGCAAATGGACTTTGCTACTTGGCTGCTAACCTGTGCCGGGCGTGAACATCCTTATTCCGCTATGCCATTGGTTCCGTCTATTGGTGCCATTGGTCTCAGTCTACAGCATGCCGCTTACATACCTCTGGCCACACTCTGATCTGTCCCTCAGGTCAGCCGCTACGCCGGATGCGGAATTTGAGTAACGACCTACAGGCTGCCACGGGTCACAGGACGAGCAGATCCATTCCATCGTCGTATGGCCAGCAGACTTTTGGTCCAGCAAGTCAACACTCGTCAACTCGTCAGCCCAGACTCCTAGTCGTCGATGCCGTTGGGTATTGGTGGTAAAATAGTGTAGTCTTGCTTGTGGATACCAAAAACTCTAGTCTTGTGCAGCTCGGTCTATACTCTACCTAAGTACTACCTAGCCTATAGCCCATCCGTCGAAAGGGCCTAAGCACCAGACCATGACAAAGAGCCGCAGCCAAGGTAAAGCCGCAGCAGCAGCAGCTCTTGGCCTGGGTTGGTCCACTCACCTCGGATGGCAAGACAATCATAATCATGACCATCATCGCCGTCGTCATACTACTGCTGGCGGAGATGAGTGCCGTTCGGGGCCGCTGGAAGCGCGTCATCCCCTCCCCCAAGGCTACCACTGCTTTGTTATGACCATCATGTGCACGGCCTTGAGAGAGAAATCTAGATATATATCATGCCCGCCCATCACATTCCCCATTGGTATTTAATATTGACATGAGATAACTTCATCCCCAAGCCTAGTCCACCATCAATTGTATATGGCTCTTACTCTGCATACAAGATGTGGTCTCTCCAGTCAATACTACCTGCTATAGCCGGTCTCTCGGCCACCGCCAGTGCAGCTGCCGTGCGGGATCCGTCCTTCTATCGAAACGCAGCCAGGCAGACAGGAGCCTTGGAAAACTATCTCTTTGCATACTTTACCAATGATACCATTGCTGGCGAGAAGATATACTTTGCCGCAAGCCAGGGCAACAATGCTCTCGACTGGACAGAGCTTAATAATGGCCAACCCGTCTTGACCTCCACCGAGGGTACAGGTGGAGTGAGAGACCCCTTCATCATTAGGTCTTTTGATGGCTCTACCTTTTATCTCATCGCCACCGATCTGTCCATCGGCTCGGGAACGTCGTGGGACTCGGCGGTGCGTCAAGGCAGCCGCTATATCGAGATTTGGGAATCGAATGATCTGGAGACATGGTCCGAGCAGCGCCATGTCCTCGTCTCGCCCGAGACGGCAGGAAACACGTGGGCGCCCGAGGCCTATTACGATTCAGACCTGGGTGCCTACATTGTCTTTTGGGCCTCAGAACTCTTTGATGAGTCTGACACGGAGCACACGGGCAGCTCATATCACCGTGTTCTCTATGCCACGACCACGGACTTTGTCACATTTGGAGACCCTGTCATTTGGGAAGATACCGGCGTCTCGAGGATAGATTCGACAGTCATTGATGTCGATGGTGTGTACTACAGATTCACCAAAGACGAAGGCGGTAGTGCTACGGGATGCGTGGATATCATCCAGGAGAGCTCTACAGACTTACTCGCCACCAACTGGACGACGGTCACCTCTTGTATTGGTGCCAACGCCGGGACCGCTGCCGTTGAGGGGCCAACCATCTTCAAGTCCAACCCGGATGATGTAAATGGAGAGAAATACTATCTCTTTGTTGACGAATACAGCGGGCGTCACTACCTTCCCTTGGAGACTGACGATATCGCCAACCCAGATTGGCAACTATCTAGCTCGTACAGCTTGCCTACTAGTCCTCGACACGGCACCGTTCTCCCCATCACTGCAGCCGAGTGGACAACTGTAACAGCAGGAACTGCACTCAAATCCCGATCCACACTGGTCAAACGTGATAGTCCTGTTCTTCCAGGCTATAACGCCGACCCCAACATTGCTGTATATGGAAGCACTTATTATATTTATCCAACCACCGATGGCTCCGCGGACTGGGGTGCTCACGACTTTTATGTCTGGAGCTCACCGGATCTTGTCAGCTGGACTCGTAGCGATAGCCCCATTCTGACGCTCAACGGCGATGCTGGAAATGTCCCCTGGGCTACAGGCAATGCGTGGGCACCAACCATTGCCGAGAAGGATGGCAAGTACTACTTTTACTTCTGCGGCCACAATCCCACATACGATGCCCAGAATATTGGTGTCGCAGTAGCCGATTCTCCCACTGGACCATTTACTGCACAAAGCGGTCCGCTAATCACCAACACCGAGTCCATTACTTCCTCGCAAGCCATTGATCCCGATGCTTTTCTCGACCCCGTGTCCGGAAAGTATTACCTGTTCTGGGGCAACGGCAAGTGTCTCTATGCCGAGCTGTCGGACGACATGCTTTCGATCAAGGAGGACACTATTGGTGAGATCACAGGCTTGACCAACTACATGGAGGGAACCTTTGTCAACTATCGCGACGGCCTGTACCACTTGACCTATTCCATCAACGACACGAGATCTCCGGACTACAAGGTCGGCTACGCATCTGCCACGAGCGTCACCGGCCCATACACCTACCAGGGCGTTGTCCTGCAAAAGGACGAGTCGCAGGGCATTCTCGGCACCGGCCACAACTCCATCATTAGCGTTCCCGGCACCGACGATTGGTACATGGCCTACCACCGCTTTGCCATTCCCAATGGCAACGGCACGGAGCGTGAGGTGACCATTGATCGCGTCACCTTCAATGCCGACACGGGCCTGATGAACGCCGTGGTCCCAACATTGACGAGTGTGGACGCCGAGACTGTCTCATGACAGAAACCCCTTGATGCCATGAAATTGTACATGAGATGGAAAAGTTGGTGCCAATCATGAGTTATGAAGATGATGATTTACTGTGTAGCCTCTCCACGGAGCGGACTATCATACCCAATAGCATTTTAATTTCAAAGTATTGCAAAACATGAATTTTTTCCAAGTATCTTTGGTGCAAAGTTACACGTGCTGTCTTCAGTTGATGGGAGCTAATAACCAACGCTTTCTAAGAGGGGTTTCTATCATTTACAACTAAAAATACAAGCTACTTTTAACAGTCCTAGATTGCTTTGCGCAGCCTCACATAACACTGCCTTGGCTTGTAAGTGATGCCTGCAATCGCGGAGAAGCCGGCGAGGTCCTCGGGACAGGGTAATAACTCAAAATTCCAGACAATCATTGTGAGCAATATCCTCAATTCAAGATAAGCCAGACGTCTACCGAAACACGACCTCAAGCCCAGACCGAATGCCAACTGTGGCCCGGCGGTGGAATCAAAGTGGTAAGCGGTCTCGGTCGAGTCTTCCGACGATGGGGCCGCAACAAGCCACCTCTCGGGCTTGAACGCACCAATGTCGTCGTTTCCCCAGGCGCGGATGCGGTTCTCCGTCTTGGCGAGCCGACTCGTCTCGCTCCGTTTGCTGTCGTCAATATCGAAACCGGGCTCCAGCATGCTGGCGCCTCTGCCCGAACATAGCACGACGGTGCCCTTTTTGATGGGGTATCCCAGGATCTCAGTGTCGCATGTGGCCTGTCTGTCCACGCCGGGGACCGTACCTCCGCAGCGGAGAATTTCTTCCATGACGGCATCGAGATAGGGGATGTCGGTCCCTGTAATCTCATCAATTGTCGGGCTGCGCTTTGTCTTGAATGCCTCCGAGTATGAGGCTCGCAGAGTCTCGCGGAGTTTTGTCTGGGACCTTGGGTTGGCGGCCAGAATCTTCATGCCCCAGAGAATTGTTGTGCTCGTGGTCTCGTGTCCTGCCACGACAAACCCAAAAGTCTTGAAACCATGGTCAGTATTGGGAAGGGGCAAATTATCACGGAGGGTACATTTCTCTCTTACCTCGTCCATCATCACTTGAGAAAAGTAGTCTGGAGCACGTCCATCCTTTGCTGCAATCTTGGTTTCTCTCTGCACCATGAGATCCACGGCCGACCGAACGTCCGAGTCGGCATTCTGAATCCTAGCCACGGCCGCCTTGAGCTCATCATTAATGTACTCGTTTTTCAACCTGAGCGCGGTACTGAATCGATCCTTTCTTGCAACCACGTACTTCCAGATGAGCTTGGCAAACGGTTTTCCATTGACCTGTTCAATTGCGTGGGCAACGTCAAACGTCGCCGTCACGGCCTTGTCCCTCGGCGCCTGGGGAAATTCCAATGGCTTGTCATGGTCTTTGCCGTCCCCGCGTAGCTTGGAAATGTCTTGTGCGCTCAGTCCCTGGAGTAGATGCATGTTTGGTGCTGTCGCGTTGCTTTTGAAACTTTTGCCAAAGGTAAAAGCAAAGATGGCGTCGAGTGCGGCGCCATAGATATCATCAGTGGCCGAGAATGGCCTCTCCTGAGCAACATCGGCCTTGAAGTTCCACAAACTGATGAGGTTGTTGACGTTGGAGTATAGATTTGGGCCGGCGACCTGATGCAAGAAAGGCGGCGACATGAGATCTTGCAGCAGCCGGCGGTGAGCTTTCCAGGAGCTGTTGGTGGGTTTCATAATGTGATGCTCGGGAGACACGCCACCAAAGAGGTCAGTCAGGAACTCGGAGCGGTCGAATTCCTTGCGCCGCATCAGCAAGTCTTGCGATTCCTGAAAGTCATTGATGATGACCATGGGTTTCCGGAAGGGGCTCAAAAACAATTGAATGACGGGCGAATCGTGGCTCTTGACCTGTTTGATAATATAGTCCATAAACGTCTTGTCTGTGCCGTTGATCTCGCGAAGCAGCGCTGGGATATCACCCATGATTTTTCGCGACGACTCGACATTGTAAGGAATTCCTGGGATCGGTTTGGGCAGCAGCCACTGATACAACAAATAGCAGCAAAGCAAAAGAGTGACGAACAAGAAGCCGAGTGGCCGGACTTGTTCCAAAGTGATTACTGGCATGGACGCCAGCTCTATTGACGATGTCATTTTGTCCACAGAGTCTCAGAATCTGTTGATACAAGAGATGGAGGAGTGAATGAAAAATTCATGTAGCTGAAAACTGCTCAAACTCAAACATATATACCAGTTGTATCATCTTGTTCAGCTCACACTCCTGGGGCTATAGTTAGTGGATTTCGGGTCTCGGTTTTCGATTCCAGACCCTGGTGCCAGGGGGGAAACACAGGGTACGGAATACTGGGTACTAGGTAGGTAATAAAATAGCACAACGCTGATTAGTTGCAACTTGAATCCTTCAGCAGCCTCAATCAACCCACCCCTGTCAGACACGTAGTAGTGCAATGGTCCCGCCAATGACTCGGGATTGTCTTATTTGGGTCAACGGTTGATTGTTTGTGCTGACTGGCCTTCCTTGTTTACCTCATGTAAGGAGGGACAGTACACACACCAAGGCAGCTTGACATTGGGATGTGGTGAGATTGTGTCTTGGTTGTGCCAATTTTGGGACACAAGCATAGGCTATTGAATTCCCGTGTTTACAAGCTAGGTAGAACCTTGTGTCGCAAGTGTCAGGCGCAAAAACTGAGAGTTGCCATCGTCCAAGAGTGCCGAGAGACCACCTCCGGCTTCTACCGTAGTCACGTTTCCAAACCACACATCTGTAGCAACATACCCGGATCCCGTCAATCCCAAATCGCCCAAGGTGATTGACACATTCTGCAGTCCACTCCCAAGGTCCACGTAACCTCCTCTGCCCAAGTTGGCACCGAGATTGGTCAAGAGCACATATGCTTGTCCGTCATCGTCGGGACCGGCGATCCAGGCCTGGAGCTGCATCGGCTGGTTGCTGCCCGTCCCGGGATTGCGCGGCTGCATCGGATAGCGGCCACAAAACTTTGCCGCCTCGATGGACTCTTGAGATGTGGCAAGCTTGAGGCCGAGATCGTCGATATTCGTCATGTCGGAACCCAGAATCAAGTTGGCAGAGGCGCCGATCCAGTGGCTTGCAATGGTGATGCGCTGTGCATCTGTCACGCCAGAAACACTCTCTGGGTTACCAACAAACATGTTGTCAAAATCAGGGTGTAAGCTCATGGTTTCCTCTGCAGCCACCAATAGGTTGATGTATTGCCGGTACTGTTCAATAGTGCCTTGGACCTTCCACATGGAGCCCAGGAACTTTGCGGCGCCCGAGCTGTTGATATCGACAGCAATGCGGAAAGAATCTGCACTAGACTTCCATATTCCCAGGTACGGCTCATTTCGGCAGACGTTGGACGAAAGGTCGAGACGAATCTGGCGCCCGTTATTGGTGATGGCGTCATGGTAGGCAATCGCAGCAGCGCTGGTATTGTCGGGTATAGGAAGGCTCCCGATAATGGACCCCGGCGTGAGAAAGTCGAGTTTGATCATATCCACACCCCAGGATGCCCAGAGATCGATTAATGCGTTGTGCCATAGCTGCGTGTCTGGATTGCTGTAGTTTAGGTAGCAGTTGCCCCTTGCATCCTCCAAGCCGCTAATGAAGAGAGACCCAACGAGAATGTCGGTATTGGATATGGTCTTGTTAGCAGCATCACACGGCGCGCTCGGCCGAGCATATAGACCCAGTTTGAGTCCCATGTCATGTAGCTTTGTGGCCAGAGTCGGCATATCAAAAAGCGTGGCATTGTAAGTGATGCGGCCATATTCATCCGAGACGGTACTGTCCCAGTAATCGTCAATACTGCAAAGATCATACCCCGCAGCTACAAAAGCAGAGCCAGAGAGGACAGTGCACTGCTCAATAATAAAGCTCTGATTGACGTAGGGTGCAATAGTTGAAGAATAGCCGGGTATTGTCCTGGGATTGGCCTGAATGCCCCAGGAATTCCAGCCTCGGGCTGCCGATACAAAGCCTTGCGGTGATTTGCTCGTCTTGATAAAACTTGAAGAGTCGCCGGTGCTGTTGGAGGCAAGGGGATAGCAGCCCGATATAGCACGCTCAGCAATTAGAGATTGTGCTGCAGCCAGACTGGACAGACAAATGAGGAGAGAGCTGACCAACATAGTGATGGAGGTGGTGTACGGTGTTGATCGAGATCCAGCCCTGTTATGTACCAGCGTTCAGTAATATCATCAAAATCGACAGGGAAAACTGTCTTTATCTATTCTGGGCAGAACAGTCCATTTGAACTATGATCAAGCAGTCCGATTTAACTTGCCTCGAGATACACCGGCAGTCAAATTTTACAAGCATCATTCATGCATGCAAGGGTGATTTTGGTGCAATAGAAGCTAAGCTTGTAGTTCTTTGCAAGAAAAAAAACTTGCATCATCTAGTTTATTCCGGACCTAACTGCCTGAGTGTCGGGTCAGGTCCCGGGTGGATGGATGCCCTATTCCAAACCGTAGTCGACCGGATTTTCGGGAGAATTCAGATTGGTTCAGTAGGGTACTGGTAGAGTGGCTTTCCATACGACTAATCAATTGAATTACCCAAATTCCATCAGGAGCACAATATTGAAACAGATTCGGCCTAGTTGTGTCGTTTTTTTCGGGACGATGTTCAAGTATAGAGCCTCCGAAGACATGGGCCGCACTTCCGAGGCCGCTATAATATTCCTACGGTCTCTTCCCTGTCCCCACATTGCATTCCTGTCACAATCAAGTCCTCGGGGTATCATTACTGCTGACACGCACATGATGCGGAGCAAGTGGAGCGCAAATATAATTATCGATGCTGGAAACGCAAACATATATTTTGGCCAGTCGCAACGGGAAACATATGGGGCGAGGATGAATACTTGAAAGTCGCTAGCACGATGCGGCTTGTTTTACATACATGGGTACATATACATGACTAGAACTCGGGAATCACAGGCTCAAAGAAATTCGCAAAATTGAATCCTGCAAAGAGGTCGTCGTTCATGGTATAATCGCCCTCCTCGATGGGATAAAATAGTGGTCCTGAAGAGCTGTAAACGTCCAGGCTTGGTGCTGACTCCTTGGGCGGCAGTCCATTCAAGTTGACGTTGCCCGTGCTGGCCGCAAAGTTGGGGATCGACGGAGGCATGGATGCGGTCAATTGTGGCGCGATTGGTTGGTTCCCTGGCGTGCCTGATGACCTTGCTGTAGCAGAAGCCGCAACAGAAGAGCCGTTTGCAGCACGTGACCGGCGTACATAATCGCTTGCAATGTGGGCAAAGCCGGACATGATCATGGACGGAAACGAACCGCCAGTCGCGTATTGTAGCCGCCCAAAAAAGCCGGCTGCCGTATCCAAGAGCTTCAAATTCGTGTCCGTCTCGATATGGGTGGGGTTGTGGATAACAAAGTCGAAGAGGATGAGCATTGCCGACGCCGGAATGGCACACATTATCCTGGAGAAGATAAGCTTTGGGTTGGCTCCTTGAAGGTGCGAGATTTGACTTACCACATTGGCGTTGAAGGTTTGAGCTCAATAAATGTCGTTAGATCTAGAACCGTCCGCGCCGTGTTCATGAGTTGCTTCCGCGTGTCATTCATGCGCTGGGTACTCTGGTCGACGCCAACGTGCAACTCCAGCCGGCAAAGGGAGATGTTGAGAGCGTGATACATGTAATGTATCCTGAGAAACGAGAGGGTCTCCCACCCATTTCCAGAATGAAACGGCATACCAGGTCGAAACTTGGCTGGTATCGAGTAGTTCCACCGGCTCAGGTCGCTCTTAATGGCATCAATGGCCGCGAAATACTGCTCCGTAGTTTTCATCGTGGCACTGACCGAGAACAGCGTTTGATACGCTTTCGACATGATTCTCCCGCACCTCACAGCTATGAGGAAGAAGTTGACGCCGTCTACATTCGATTCGGGTGTCTCGGGTAGAGGACAGCCGATATCATAGTCGGAGAGCAACTTGAAACCAAGGTCAATCTCTGCAATGCTCAAACCTAGCTGGGAGATCGTCTGCTTACCGGGCTTAGACCGAAGACGAAACAGAGCATGCGTTCCAAGATATAAATGACCCAAAAGGTTTTATAGCAGGAGACAGGATCCAAGCCACGTCTTTTGATGACTCGATGGCACCCAATTCGGGCCGCTTTGCGCACTGCTTCAATGAACAACTCATCTACTTGCATGCCGGGGATATTCATTCCAAAGATGGCCTAGAACAACAAGAGACACAATCAGGAAATGGGTAGGCTGTATTGTTCGGAATTATTCATGCTTACCATGGCAGTGACCGCCTGCTTCTTGTGAGTAGAATGAAATCTCTGCATTTGAGAGAGGATACTGGCTTACCTGTAGATCCGGTTCCGAGTCGGGATGAGTCAAGATTCGTGGCAATATTGCCAAGGAGACTCGAAAGATCTGCCACGATCTTCCCACTCCAGGGTCAAAAGAGACATCGGCGATATTCTGGCAGCCAATCGCGAGAACTGCATGATACAGAGCACTATGTCCGCCAATTGTTAGTCTTGAGACTTGGTGTTTAGCAAGACAGCAGATAGCAGACTGACGAAAATGCTGGTTGCTCTGCCAGAACCTCGATCAAATTTGGAAGGGCGGCTTTCCTCTCAAACTCTCGTCGGTCGAGAAAAGGATAAAGAGGATGTACACATTCAAAGTACGCCTTGATGTAGCCGGCAGCCTCATCCGGCGGGAGTACACATGGTGCGGTAGACATATCTTGGGGTGCAGTAAACAGAGGATTTCTTTCGTTTTTGCAACCTCTCTCCTTGATTAATTCCCATATCTTTTCGACCAGGTCCCGGACTTGATTATGGCCGAGGCGTTGTGAGATGAGACGTAGCCTGCTTTCCGTGAATACGGCCAGATTTGAGCTCGTCACTACACAAGAGATCAATTTCGCCGTCCGAGACCGAACTACTGATGAAGAAGAACTCACAATGGCCATCGTATGTCTGAAAAAAAAAAATCACGCTAGTTAGCACGGCACGCGTCTTTTGGTTGGACGGCTCACCTTGAAAATGCATTCATCATTCAGGGGCACTCCAGCGAGGCCGGGGTTTTCGAGTATACGGTCAATGTATAATGTGTCATTCGAGGCTGAACAGACCTGCCTTGTGGGGGCGGGTTCTATAATTAACATTAGTCCAGCCCAAGTACAAATACAGCAAGGGGGTGCATATTGTGGTTTGCAGACCCGGTAGTGTGGTAGAAGTAGCAGTAGGAGTCGACCGCCTAAGTAGTCGCTTGGTGTTACTGAATTCGCACGGAATCTTTCGTTTCTGACCACGGAAATAAGTTTAATTCCACACAAAAATGACACAACTACCAACGAAACCTACTATGCAGCTGTTACATGCTGATGTGCTTGTCTGAACTAGAATTCAGGGTCAGCAGTCGAAAGCCGAGCCGAACGAGTATATGCATTGTGGGACTAGGTGGACTGCTCACAAACACATCGAACTTTTCGGCCCTTGCAGTGGTTACAAGTCCTTGACTGTCTTGGCAGCAGGTCGCCGTCAGTGGAAGACATCGCGATGTCGGTACCGAACTGTATACCAACGTGCTCGGTGACTCCAGATTTCAGAGTCAAGAGTCTCTCCGGGAGTGAATGCCGAAGCAAGACATCGGATCTGGCGGACGAGTTTCAGTCACGTGATCTCGGATCTCGGCGTCTGGTCATATCCTAGCGGGTCAGAATATAAATACCCCCGTCTAGGCCAGTTTGGGCCGTGGTGAGCGGGGTGAAGGATCATGAAAAACGGTCCCGCGGGTCCCGAATTACGAATTGGAAGGCTGACAATTGGCAGAAAACGCTGACTTTACATTCACAATGGGCCCCGGCTGTGGAGATATGTAGGTGTGTCCTGATTGAACTTGCGAGGAGGATATGCGCTGCTCACAGGTCAGAAGAGTGGAGTCAATATAGACGAGATATACTGCCTGTATATAGTATACCTGAACAAACATGAGAGAATAATACGATGGAGCAGTCAGTCGCGCCAGACACATTGCACGTTCTTTTGATGTTGGGGTGACCTACAATACATTTATACAGATCTTTGAATTACCGTACCATTAACTCCTATGTACAATTATCATTATCTTAGATTACGGTGCCATTTCTTTATTTGCGTGTTTAAATGGCAAAGCCACCCGAGTTCACCTGTCTCGGCTCTCCTGCCGCCTCGAATGTACCATTGGCCAGCAGTCTCACCGCCTGGGCCGTGCTGGAACCCGGTGCGACCCAGGTAACATTGTGACCGAGGCTCTTCATGTACGCAACAGTGCTGTTGTCGTACGCATACTCGAACGAGACCAGGTTTGGCACGAGCTGGTCGTGCAGTCTCGGCTGGGCCAAGGCCTCGGGCGCCGTCATATTCTGGTCTAGCACATGGTGGATATTCTGAATCGTTGCCGTGATGATGCGGCTACCACCAGCGGATCCGACAATGAGGTAGAGACGACCCTCAGGCGTCTCGACAATGGTTGGAGAGATGGACGACAGCGGTCGCTTACCCGGAACAATATAGTTGGCCTCGCTGGGGATATAGCCAAAAGCGTTCGAGCTTCCAGGGATGGAGAAGTCGTTCATCTCGTTGTTCATAATGACTCCCGTCTCGGGGACCATGACCTGCGATCCGTACAAGGTGTTGATGGTCGTTGTGAGACTGATGGAGAGGCCGCTCGCATCGGCAGTAGCGACGTAGCTGGTGCCAGGGGTCTCGAGACTCTCGTAGCCCGAAGGGTCGTACGCCGAAACATTTTGCGTAGTGTAGTCCAAGATCTTGGATCGGACCTCTGCACCTGTAGCCTCGGAAAGCATGGACTTTTGGTACTCCAAGGTGCCGTTGACAAAGGAGGGATCACCCAACAGGGTCCTCTGTCCATATGCAAACCGCATGGCCTCGTCAATGCGGTGGGTAGTGAGGTTGATCTGGGCAGGGTCGCCAAATCCCGAGTAGCCGCTCACAATGTTGAGAGCACTGAGGGCCACGGAACCACCAGCGGGTGCACCGCAGCTGGTCAGCTTATAGCCGCGGTAGTCAATGGCAGAGGGCTCTCGCAGGGCAACTGTGTAGTTTGCCAGGTCTTCCAGCGTCATGGTTCCGTTGGAGTTCCTCAGAGCCGAGATGGTGGCATTGGCGATGGCCCCAGTGTAAAAGGCATCGGCGCCTTCCTTGGAGATGACCTCGAGAGTGTCGGCATAGCGCTTGCGGGTCATGGTGTCGTTGAGTTGCACCCTGCGACCGTGGGGGGCAAAGTCAATGGCCCATGAGGGGTCGTCGGTGAAGAAGCTTCCAGACACGGAGTTCATGTAGCGGACCTGGTCCTCGTTGACCCTGAAGCCATAGCGGGCAACCTTGATGGCAGGCTTCACTACATACTCCCAGGGCAGTTTGCCGTACTTCTTGTGCAGGTGCTCGAGACCGCGCAGCTCGCCAGGCACTCCGCTGGCGAGACCGCCATACAAGCTGGCATCGGTGTTGTTGACGTACATGTCCTGGAAAGCGGCAGCGGGTGCCACCTCGCGGAAATCAATGAACTCGTAGCTCCCGTTGCTGCTCCGGACAAGCATGAAGCCACCGCCTCCAATTCCACTGTGCTGCATGCCGATGACACCGACACACAAGACGGTGCCCACCAAGGCGTCGGCGGCATTGCCTCCATCCTTGAGGAGCTGGATGCCGATTTGACTGCAGACGGCATTCTCAGAGGCAACGGCACCCAACTTTGGCTCTTGGCTTGAGATGGGGTTGGCGCTGGTGGGAAGCAGCGGCAAGCACCCTGCCAGGAGGGCAGTGAGACGGCGATTGCCCAACATGGCGGAAGAGTCAAGACACACGAGAGGGAGCCTTGGGAAATACCTTGGGTAGGATTCCTGCAAATCGAACCGAAAGTGCCGGCGACAGTGAGAACGGACAGAGTGAGAAAGGGAGAGGCTCGGAGTTAGGTTGTCGGCAGGTGGACGCTGCCTGATTTATACAACCTGGTGTATACCCTGTTCATCAACCGGCCGATTAATTGCGCATTCGGACTATGCCATTGCGTAGTAGTACCGGGAACGGATAGAATCACCGTGATGTCTGCTGTAGGTACTGTGCACTCACCGAATTTTACCCAATACAGAGTACAATCCCACATCCTTTATTTTCACGGTACTTCAAGGATACCACGCAACACAGATAGAATAGTCCGCTAAGGTATGCTAAAGTGGGCTAGACACGGTGAGTACAGTAGACATCATATCACCGTGATTCTATCCGTTCCCGTAGTACCCTGTCTTGCGTATCTATCTGCTGCGGACGTTGCCGAGATCCTGCTCTTTGAACTGTACTAGTATCTATGGTTGACCAGGCACAGAACAGGAGAGGCAAAAACAGACCCTGTATGATTTCGGGATGATTAACGCGAACAGGACTTTGATCGGCGTGGTCTGGCCAAGGATCAATGGGAATCCACAGCATCAAAGTCACCGAAATCACCCCCCCAAAATTCACGGTTTCCCCCCTCGCGGCCCTCGCGGGACTTTTTTGTGCTTGCCCTGACCGACCCGCCATGCAGCAAGCAGCAGCAGCAGCAGGTTGGCGGGATCAGTTAGCAGTCACTTTAGCAGCATGCAAATGCGGGAAACGAGCCTTGGCCACAGGGCCCAGGGGGGAGCAGATGGGGGAAATGGAGCCTGGCAAACTGGAGGCGGGGACTCGCTACCTTAACGTACAGTACTAAGCAAGGGAGGTTGGCGGGGCTTATCGCAAACACCCTTTTCAAGTTACACAACACCGTCGGTCACAAATTTTGAAAAAACAAGCCGGATCACCTATTCTTGATAAGTAGTACGTATGCACATTCCGGTCCTACATCCGTTTGGCCTCGGATCATGATAATAAATCAGCGCCTTGAATCATAATCCTGGACCTTTAATACGGGGTGGTTGAGAGGCATCAAGGTAGCGTAGCAGTATACAAGCGAAAACCCCATGACATCACCATTTCAGAGACCATGTCATGTTCTTTTTATGATTGATGATAAGCTTAAGATATCGAAGCCTGGTGTGGATAAAGACGGACTGGATTCACTTGTTTTGTGTGGACATGATATTCCAATCCGTTTTGCATAACATAAACCCACAGCTATAAATACCCTGCATATCAATCACTGAGACTAGAAACAGTTCTCAAGACCTAGAAGACATGTCTCCTTCTTTATTGTCTATCCTAGGCTATTCGCCTCTGCACAGAATAATATTGTACTGACAACATCTATCATGAATTCCCCTCTCGTCCTTGCCCTCTCTTTTGTGCATTTATGCCGATGGGGTGTTGTTGCTCCCTTTTCGAATTACACATCTATCAAATGTACTCTTCTATAGGGCATTGCTTAATATAGAGTCAAAATGTGAAAAGTCCTGCCTTGGCGAGTCTCCTCGGAAACCATGTATTGGAATGAATGCTACTTTATTCACATAAAGTTTCGCAAGCAACAATCACGGTATCTCATTGTCATCGACGTGGAGCTCGTCGAAATCCCTTATCACCGGCGGGGTACCGGCCGCATCCACCCGCCTTTCCCTCGGAGTTACGGAGCGGCTGTTGGTCTTCTTCCGAGAAACTGGAGGGGGACTCTCTTCGAGATCGAGAAAGCCCCCGCCGCTTGGTGCATTGGCAGTGACATGGTCGGCCAAGGGCGGTAGCGGTTTTACTGACATGGCCGCCACCTCGGCGGCGCTGCGTGCTGCACTTATACTCCGCGAGCGGTGCGACCAAGCGCGCGGCCTGACAGCTTCACCTTCTGCCGATGTTGGCGATGCAGGCGTGGCAGCAGACTTGCTGTTCCTTGTCCGGTCGTGACTCGGGGCCCGGTAAATGGACGTTGCGACAGTGCGAAAGCTGCGCGCATCGTCGGACATGACACTCACGGCCGAAGAAGTGCCCAAGGCGCTCGAGCGACCGCTCGGTGGCATCGAGGCCTGCCACCCCGACGTGCTCGAACGAGCCACACTCGGCGGGGGGTTTGGGAATTGGTGGCCTTGGGCGCTCATCATCATTGTGATGGGGCTCAGTTCGTCGGCTGCTTCCTGGTCGCTGCTATCATTCCAGGTTTGTGCTGTAGTCCAGCAATGCGACAGCTCGTGGGCGGGCTCGGTACTGATATTGGCGACGCCTCTCCACGGTGGAAGTCTCACCCCTTTTAATCGCGGACACAGGTGATATTTCACATCCTTCTTGTAGCGGACATAGGGAGCGTCGACAGAAATGGTGGCCAGAGTCTGGAGAATACCGTAGATCAACACCCAGCGACCGCGGCGACCGACCATGGGATCTAGCATTCCAATATGATCCGACTTTTCAAACTTGACAAAGCTATCAATAAGTCCAGACTGCTGAAAGTCGGAACCAAGGATATATATATTCGTCGCTTCAGTGTAGGCCAAGTGGATGCGCCGTTCCACGGCGCGGTCTTCGGTCCCCTTGTGCTTGTCCCTCTTGGCTCTGTCCCGCAAGCCCACGGGTGCATTCGTCGGAGGGAACGAGTCGGGCACCAAGGGATATGGATGTGGTATATGAGGGAACTTGGACCGGTTGTCCCATTCAATGAGCAGGTCGGTCATGGGCAAATCAACAGTGTCAGCGTCAAAGGCCTTGTTGCCGCTCTCAGACACCATCTCCCACTTTCTGCTGCTTCGGGTTTCCGACTCGTCCCAAGTGATGTCGCGGTTCACTAGATAATCGTAAAGTGCACCAAAGTCCTTCTGGAGCTTTTGTGCCACGTTTCTCGTAAGCCAAATGTCTTCCCCATCGCCCGAATGGTCATCTGTTGCAGACGGCGGCGGCGGCCATTCACCATAGTACGAGGAATAGTGTGATATGAAAAACTTGCGCAACCGGTCACTCGCTGCCTTGGCATGGCTGTTGGCAATTAGTCCTCCCTGAGGCCAGATATCGCCATAGGAAAAGTCGGCCAATCGCTCCTCGGCGGCCTGGACACGCAGTTGCGTCTCGAGGGAAGCACGCTCTAGCAGCGCGCGTGAGATTGGCGTGACAAGCCTATAGTCTGCACAGTCATGCAATCTTGGGTACATGCCAACAGAGTGCAGAAATGCCTCGCGCCACCCTTCCTCCCAGCGTATCGTCTGCGACTCAGACCAGGCAAGAAGTGAAATGGCCGTCTCCGGGTCGTTGCGGCAGTCATCAATCGCCCGTGCAGAGAGATAATTGAGTATGATGCCAATGTTGTCGACATCTGGCGGCATGTATGTTTCAAGCCGCGAGTACAAGTCTGAAAGAGCTTGGTGTAATGTCACGCCAACCAGTGAGGCATGATAGAGAAGGGCCAAGACGTTCCGGGTCGTGATGTTGTGGCGATGGGCTTCAGACTTGCTGAGCTCTGAAGGTGCCGGAAAGTACATCTCGTAGGCAATCTGGTCATTGCCTTCGGCATCATCCATGCCGTCGCCATGATGTCCCCTTCCCATGTGCCAAGACTCGGAGTGGCTGCCAAAGTTCTGGGGAGCCGATCCGGATGGGGTATCCGGCGACGGTGGAATAGGAACATGGCCATGCGTAGCGCCTTGTCGCATCAACTGAATTAGAAATCTACTGTCCGTCGCTTCGATGATGTGAGAAGACAGCCGGAACAGGGGCTGCGGTTGCGGCGTCTGTCCATGGGGCGCCATGTAGACCAGGACGTCTCCGTTGGGGTCCCACAACTCGGGATCCTTTCTCAATCTAGTTCCATTCTGGACTGGACGTCCGGCGCCGATCCAGCGCTTAATGGTGGATGGAGGCGTCGGAGGAGGCACAAGAGGCTGTCCTCTGCTTTCGGAAGATGGCGGGTGGGCAACATCATGGGATTCCCAAGACGCGAGTTGTGATGGGGTCAAGGGTGGCATGGGAGGCATGTCATCGGATTCGTGGGCACCATATTCAGTCGCAATCGACATGCCAGCCGACGAGTGAGTGCGTGGCTCGCCATCGGCTTGCTTCTTGGACCTCCTCCCGAAACCGAAGGCCTTGCTGATGCCTCTCCTTACATCGTCACTCCTCTTGTCTATCGCGCTCCTGAAGCCCGAGCGCTCAATGCCAGAGACGTCCTCGGTATGGATAATGGGTTTCCTAGCGCGAGCATAGGCGAAGCTGTCCATGGGCACAGGCTGTTGTTGTTGATGTTGCTGTTGCTGTTGAAATGCCCCAGTGTCTCGTCTGCCTCCATCACTTCCGCCGCTCTGGCTGCCACTGCTCCAGGTGCCCGTCGTTGATATAGGGATCTTGTGGCTCAGGTCAGGATGTGGCGACTCTGAGAACTTGAGAAAACGCACGCCATTTGCGCCGTATCCTGTTCCCGGAGGAGACATATAGTTTTCCACATAGCCTTCGCCATAGTCAAAGCTGTGTGAGCCTGACACATCTGGGTGCTTTAGATCCGCTGTGCTTGGATGGCCAGGATTCTTGTCGCTGCTAGATTTTGTCTCCGTGATCTTCTTGCGCACGTACGCGCTTCGGCCGGACATGATGGTCGGCGTACTGGAATTCTCTGCAAGACTCCAGTGGAATATTTGAACATGTGCTCGTCTTGCTGCCTTGAGATTTCGCTCCTCTCAATCACGGATGAAAGCTGCTGACATTTGTCTATATACGAATCACCCAGCAAGGACAACAATAACAACATTAACAACTTGCAGATGTCAATGCGAATGTTGTAAGGGCCCGTCACTCGTGGTGATGAACCACGAGCAGCATCTTTTACAGCTCGAAAGCTGGCCCAAAAGCAACTCGTCTGCACTCCAGGCAAGGTTTACTTGCTTGCTGAACCTCAGTCGGCTTCTCTAGGAAGAAGAAAGGAAAGTTGGGCCGGACAAGGAAATCAGGGATGGTGTTATTCTTGTTTGTCCCTGGTCCGGAGTCTACCGGAGACGTGCATGTAGAGGTCTAGGCCGCGGCGTTGTCCCAGAAGAGACGCGAGCAATTCCGCGTGTCCCTCTCCCTGCCTGTAGGCTGTGCAGTAGGGACAGGATATTGAAGCGAAGCGCAGAAAGGCGCAAAGAGACTCAGCCCAAGCGTTTCCAATTAATTCTCGCCAACAGGGGTTCGTAGAGGTGGTGTCATGCAAAGTGCTAGGTCGTATTTTTCCGATTATGAGATCGTGGGGACTGCTGCTGCTGCTGTTGTTGTTGTTGCTTTTCCTTGGTGATTGGTGTGAGCTTTCTTTTGATTTTGGCACACAGTATGCCAATCTCGGCAGTAGATCGTCCTGCACACAAGTAGAGACTTCGAAATCAAGCAACAAGAGCGAATAGATCGAAAGGGAAATCTTGTCCTTTGGGACAAACTGTCAGGAAAAGAAAAGCAGATACCCTCCAAAGGTTTTCCCCCCCAGGCATTGTTATCCAGCTGGGTGGGCCAGGCCATCGCGGGGGGACGGGATATATACGACTGGACAATCTTCGCCAGGGATGATGAGAGCTGTCAGGCTTGTCAGGTACGGTTGGACCACCCTAAAGAGACAGGACTACTAGGTACCTGGTAGAAAAGTTAGGCTAGGTACCTAGGTAGGTAATGTAGGTCAGCATGGAGTCATGGCCCATTGGATGGACACGCATGGTCTGGGGTTCATTGAGGTAGGGGGCCCCCCAAGCCGCAGGAGGCAGAATTTCTGGAGGCGCCGGAGGGGGAGGGAAAAAAAAAAAAGAACAAGTTCAGGGTCCGGGCTACCTAGTATTCAGTGCTTGATAGTACCCGAGTTCCAAACCACCGGCGTCCACCACCAACTAAGAAGACGGCGGTACAATGTGGGCAGTATGTACATGCATATATCAAGCTAGACCTTTTGATTCTCTTTACTCCTTGCTATCTAGTAGAGTTCAATAAGATGCAAGTTGGCCGCAGGTCCATGCCTACATGGGGTGAATAGTTTTGGCTGGGTCTATATATTGACGTACTTGGTAGCATGCAAATTGTATGTAGCCCATAAGGTTAAGTTAAGTAGTTGCAAGTTATTGCTTCATGCAGTGCTCCTACAGCGGCTTTTGGCTGGTTTGGTATCTAGCTAGTCTACCAAGTTGATTGATGATAGTCGTGCAACGGGCAGTGACATTGCATGCAGGCCTCCGGGATTGACTCAGAAGTACGGTTCAGTAGGCGATGGAGACAGGAATGTAATTGCTTTCAAAGGCATTGCATGCTGTTATTGCCTTTTGTGTCATGTCGGTAGAGAAATGAAAACTCGAGGGGAGAAATAAAGGACCAAGCCAACAGCCAAGCTACTCGGGTTGCTTTACTGCTTACATGGCATGACATGGCACGACATGACTTTGAGAGCGTCATCTACATAGAGGCTTGTACCACCCAGCCCTCAGTCCCCCATCTCCAAGCGACGAATTGCTTGCCAGGGACTTATACTGAGAGACTTTGACAGTGTTGACGTAGAGTTGAGACGACAACAAACAGCAGCGTCTACGTGCAACCGGCAACCGAGTCAAGTTGCTGACGATCAATGGGCAGATCCAGTCGGCAATTGACTGATTGCTGGGGAAGGGGGGAGGTCCACGGTGATGGGGTGGGTTATTCAGGACCCAAAGAGCAAACTTCGACGACAGACGAACACAATTGTCAACGGCGTGTGTGAGCCCACCCACAAGGCTTAGCCGTTGAATGTTGGTGGATAATAAGAGTATTGCGTAGTGAAGTAGTACATACATAGCAGTATTGCCAATCGCGTGGTCTGTCAATTCAGCAGTAGGTACTGGTGCCTCACCTCTTCCTTGCTGACGTTACCTACCTAACCTAGTAGACAACCCCTCAAGGGGAGACCCTCGCGAGTCGGTCAACTTCGGCCAGCGTCGCCATTAGCGCGCTCGGCCACAGCTAGGGCATCGTTCGGCACATGTAAGCCAGAGCTTCCGAACTTGATGCGGATGACATTCCGCTCGAGAAGGCGGTAATAGTACATCATGAACCTACTCTCAAGCAATTCACCTCGGGCCTACACAAACATTGAAGATCTCATAGGTAAATGTCGCAAAAGAGGTGCTTGGACATGACTGATGCCAGTTCGACAGTAAATGAAAAATATGACACGCCTTTTTGAAAAGGGACTTGTCGTCCACAATGCAGGTCAGCCCTATCTTCCTAGCAGGCCTCAGTGCTGGCTGCAAGGGCCCAGGGGTACATTAATCCTGAATAGACACCTGCCTAATCTGATATCGTCCATGTCTGAATCTATGTAGATGTGCATTTGCCCTAATTTTCGCCCGTTGTTACTCTTCAAGCAGATCTATCATTATATGTAGCTTCAATTTAATGTCGACTGCATCTGGCGGCTAACATACTCATCTCACTTCAATGGCCATCTCAATGAGTGCTGGCATCTTGGCACGATGATGATAACGGTGATGCAAAGCCCATCGAGCAAGGCCAGAGATTATTGTCGTAGGTCTGATAATAAAGGACCATTTACTCCATAGCATCGAATAGCCCGTATCGAGCGTAGGGACCATGGACGAAAAGTGCCGACCAAGGTATCATTCTAATATAGTTGCAGTAATTGCGGTACGTAGCATCAAGGAAACATCAACGAACAATCGAAGTCGACACACCCCAGTTTGGGCGACGGGCCCTATCGAGTTAGAAGGTCCACGCCAACGTCGGATCGCGCGGCTTAGGGGCGGTTCGCCAGTCGAAACCGGCGGATCAAGACCAAAAAACATGAATAGTGCCAAACTCAGCTGAGAATAAGCCCGTCCATATCTTATTCTACAGAAGTAATAGCCGGTCAAAAACAGTTCCAGGTTAAATGAGAGGAACGCCCCATGCTGTATAATCACAAAACGCGGTTTCCGAGCCGATAATCATGGCATCAATGAGATTAGCAAGACACTTTTCGCCAGGGTGTAAAGGTGAAAAGGTCAGCCCAGACGCGTCAAGGGCCAATCTCGACCTACATTTCCCCAGGTCAATAGGCTTCTTGACGCGCCTAGAGCGCATTGCGAAATAAATGGAACGTAATTTGTACATATCCAAGGCCCTTCTTCCTATAGGAAATGTCTTGCGGTGATCTTATCATGAGGAACTGATTTGTTAAGCGATTTGCATGTCACCCGACCCAGGTCGATTACTGTAAGATACCTACATACCTACCCATTACCAAGGTAGACCTGGGCAGTAGGTGGCCCAGGTACAAAGTCATTACCTCCACTAAAAACAATACACTGACACACATAGTTGAGTCAACGAACATCCACCGGCCAAGCTTTGGAGGCAGGCACGCCTTATTTGACCTGAGAGCCTTACCTTTTCAACTTGCCAAGTCGGTTTCAAGCCCGGTGGTGGCATCGCGCAAGTACTAGAGATAGTCACCGCTTGGTAAGACCAATTCAATTTTATACCAGGTTATCAAAATCCCTACCTAACCTTACCTCGCTACCTCGGGGCTTGGCTGGTAGGCTATCTACCAATCGCGTCTCTTTCGGAAATATGATGCAACCCCATCCTTATCTTTCAATAGTGCCTCCCCCTCTACTCCTAGAACCCTGCAAAGCCGTTCTAGCCTACCCGTAGCCTATGTACGGATAGTACAAAGGTAGGTAAGCTCTTACATAGAAAATCTTCTAGCCCTGTCCCTGATATTTACTGTGTAGTATATACGAGCAACAAATTTCGGAATAGCAAGAAACAGACTTGAGAGCACACGGCTGACGGGTAGGGATTTTATGGTGCCGGCGATTTGCATTTTCTCTCTCTCGATCATGTCCTGAGAATAGAACGGGCTCTGAGAATCGCACTCTGCGAATGCATGCTTGTTATCACTACATTTATTGTGCTCTAGTTTTACATGGGCATGTCCGCATGATCACCATGTAGTTTAGAATTACAAGTATTGAATGATCAGGGACTAGTATCATCTCCCTTGCGCTGCTGCGAAACGTGATCCTAACTCTAAAAATTGACAATACCTAGAGCGTCACAAGTCCATTGAACAATCCGAAAGATCAAGGACCTGGCCATGTCCACCTGTGATATACTCACCTAGCACGGAGGGACCCATGGAAGGAATTTAGTATGAGGAGAGTATATGATTGAGTCATCGTGTGACATCTCAACGACATACTCAATCCCAAGTAGGCATAAATCCTGTGTTTGACAGCCGTTTTCTTCTTCATTTTTTCTCTTCAACTTATCACATGTAGCAAAATGACAAGATTTTATGCCACGACTTGCCCCATCGCCGAGCTTCACCGGCGTATTCAAACGCGGGGTACGCCGGTAAGTAAGTTGGCAAATGTACACACGTCAGTTGCAGGTGCGGAGATTCCAATTATGAGCAAGTTACGGACATGTCATTCCCATTTTGTATGTGCTGTCCAGCTAGGTGATGTCGGATGTGGCCCCATGTCCAAGAGGCCCAAGAGCCTAAAGAGCTTAAGAGCCAATCTTCTATCTGCTCCATATGATATGTGCAGATTCGGGACCATATAATATGTGCAATTGACAGCTGGCAAACCAGGATGAGGAAACTGCTTGGTCGATCATGGCCTCATGGAAAGCCCATGCAGGATGCATAGAACTCGATAATGCCTGCGCCTCGTGGAGTCGCGGACTCGGACCCATCTCTCGAGCCATGTGGTGGATGTACTCGACTTTCTTCAAGGAAAAGTCTCTGTCACGCCAGGTGCTTTGGCAAACCAATCATACAGTGTCACTATAGATACAATCTTCAGCATGGGTTCACAAGCAGTCACTCATGAGAAAGTGGTCATCATCACCGGGTCCACAGTCAGTTTCCCGTCTTCTTTTCTTGGAAAACTATTAACTGAAGCGGTATCCAGAGTGGCATCGGTCTTGACCTTGCAAAACATCTTCACGGTCGAGGTTATCGAGTGGCCGTGACGGGGCGAAGGGCTGAGCTCGGCGAACAGGTGGCCAAGGAGCTTGACGCGAGCGCGGAAACGGCGATATTCGTTCAGTGCGCTGTCGAGTCTTATGCTTCGCAAGCAAATCTCTTCCAGACAGTGTGGAAGAAATGGGGCCGCATCGACGCACTCATTGCCAACGCCGGTATCGTCGACAAGGGCAGCGTCTACAACTTTGGCCACCGCTCTGCTGGCGTCGACGATATTCCCGACGAGCCTGACCTGTCTTGCACCGAGATAGACTGGAAGGGCGTGGTGTATGGCACCACTCTGGCCGTCCACTTCATGCGTCACAATGAGAAATCCGGTGGCAAAATAATCATCACCAACAGCATGATGGCTATTCATCCTGGTCCTACATTTCCAGAATATTGCGGGGCCAAGGCCGCAGCTTTGCAATGGGCAAGGACAATGGCGCCGCTCTTGAAAGCAAGGGAGAATATCACGATAAACACGGTCTTGCCCGGTGCTGTGGACACACCCATCAAGCCAGGCTTCAACTTGGCGTTCTTGCCAGAGCAGTGAGTTGCCTTCCCTCGATCCGCGAGAAAGAAGAATAAAAAGTAATCTATGCTCATACAAAAAGCCTTACATTGTCCTCTTGCCTCCTCTCGGCATATGACCTGTACCTTGACGATGAAGCCAATGAAAGGACGGGCGAAGCGATTGAGACCGCGCATGACAAGCATTTCTTCTACGAGGTGCCAGAGTACAAAGGCGGCGATGTTTCTTATCGTAACACACGCGTCTTTGAGCCTTGGTTCTCTGGAATTCATGGAGAACCAAGTGGGCTACAGGACGCGTTGGCAGAGTCTCCCAGAGCTTCTAAGCAAAATGTGGACTGAGTTTTGACATCCTCGATATATCAGATGGGCCAATGAGTAATAGGTCCAAACCAAGTCAGCGTAACTGTATATGAATTGATGTCCCCAAAAAGTCTGTATACTTCTGAGTTTAGCTCCCTTTTGTCACGTCATACTGTCCTGCTGGTATTGTTTTCGTCACGCCAGACTACCTCGGCTGGCCCCCGTGTTGTAGATGGAGAAGTAATCCGGACACTCGAATTCGCCAGACATCTCCAATACTAGTTCGCCACACGATTTACACACTGACCTCTTGGCTCTGCATGATCTGACATCCAGTCATCGGATGCAGTCGTCAAACCATTGCCGCATTCATACCAATACTCTCACGAAAGCCCCAGGGTGTCGGTCCGGTCCCACTGACCAGACTTCCGTTTGGACATGCGTAGGCTGTTCCCTGTATATGACCCGCAAGACTGCATTATGCCAACTCCACTCGGAGGTAGGTCATACGAATGTAACATTAATCCGCCGTGCTACCGTACTGGACCCTCAAGGGCAGGCGTAGTGGCTACAAGAGCGAGGCTATATCATTGGGAAAGCCTTGCCATCAATTTGTGGAAAGCCTCCCTGGGTATTCAGATTTCATGAACGACAAATCTCTGCATTGTAACCTTCCATTCGACCAAAGCTTCTGCCGTCTCCTGAGTGGAAGTCATTGATATGTCTAAAATCATCGCAGTTACGGGTGCCACGGGTAGTCAAGGTGGCGGAGTTGCAAATGTCATGAACAAGACACCAGGCTGGAAAGTTCGCGCAATCACAAGAAATGTCGAGAGCGAAGCAGCAAAGAAACTGGCCGCGGAAGGGATTGAGGTAGTCTCGGCCAGTTTTGACGACGAGAGCTCTCTTGTGGCTGCCTTTGAGGTTAGTATCTCTATACAAGCAAGCGTCCTCGCTCAATACCGACATGGTGATCATCTCAGGGTGTCAGTGCTGTCTTTGCCGTCACAAACTGGTGGGAACATCTGTTCAGCGGCAAGACTCAAGAAGAGTCGGGTCTCCTCGAGGAAGAACAAGGAATGAAGCTGGCTCGCGCAGCAGCCCAAGCAGAAACATTGGAGCACTACATCTGGTCAAGCTGTCCCGGTACCAAGAAGCTTCTGCATGGCGAGATATCAGTGCCACACGTAAGAATTCATACCGTTGTCAATAAATGTTCTAGACACAATTTGTCATTCCTGCTAATACGCAGCATTATCTAGATGGACTACAAAGCCAAAGTGGACGAACGAATCAAGAATGAGCTTCCAGAGCTTGCCAAGAAGACAACGTATCTTTTCTTCGGGTACTATCCTCAAAATTTCCTTTCCTTCCCACTCGTAAAACCCATTGAATACGTAAGTAGATCACTGGCATACAGCTACCCAAAATAGCCTCTGACTTTACATGTTACAGCCTGGAACCGGCTATCATGTCCAGATACTTCCAACGGATCCAGATGCCAAAGTACTTCTGTCTGGCGACATGAAGGTTAACCCGGGCATCTGGGTTCGACAAGCTTTGCTCTCTGCGCCCAAGTCATTTGGTCGGTACGCCAATGTGGCACTGGAGAAATGGACCTTTAGGCAAATGATGGACGTCTGGTCCGAAGTCACGGGTAAGAGGGGACATGTAATTCAATGCAAGCCCGAGGACTGGGCAAAGGTCTGGGGCCCGGCTGGCCGTGAACTTGCACTGCAGTTCCGGTTCGGAGAAAAGTGCGATCCCTGGGTCGAGACTGATGAGCACATTAGCCCTGAAGAATTGGGCATTGATCGCTCCGAGGTGGTTGGATTCAAAGGGACGATAGAGGGCATCAAGCATTTCTTCTGAGACTATGGAATCAGCTGCACATACATGGTGCCGATTATAACATGTCGGTCTCCCCGAGCCAGCGCAGACATATCAAGCATGTGTCAACAAGTACCCTCTGAGATGTCAACCATATGAACCTTGCATGATAAATTCTGTTGGCTTGTGCTAGTTCCAGAGAGTCGCGGTGGTATTCAAGTCAAACCTGATCTCAGGAGTACAGTCTGTCACTATCAACAATTTATTTCACTCGTGTCGCATCTAGTATTGTAAATCGATATTATATTTCGCACACACTGATAATACATCAGCTACCGTACCGGAACGCCCCCGGCTGCAAACCTATTTTACGCCATTGGAAAAAGAAAGAAAAAAGATTCCGAGAGCAAATCGCTTCATACGTCTACACTGACATGGCTAAAGTCTCAAAGAGCTTCGATTGCCTTGAGGAGAACATCTAAACTCCTAGAGCTGACGTCTTCGCTTTTGCTTGGATCAAGGACAGCTGCAACATCGCTGAGGACTCCGAGCGGGATCCAGCAGCCTTCTCTTGCCTTCTCCAGGCTCTCCTTGAGCCTGGACGTGTGCTCCCATTCTTTGGCAGCTTCCTCTGCCCTCTCGATCACACTATCCTTGATGCCGCACATGGCTGCGCAGTGCATACCAAAACTGCCTTCTGCCACGCCATCTTCGAGCCTGTAAAGAAATGTGACTCTCCGGTTGGCATCATCGACATCAATCTTCATGCGCTTGGGTTGGATCTCGGGGTGTGACTCGAACTCGGTAGCTAGGGAATGGTAATGGGTGGCGAAGAATCCTACACAGCCAATGTGACTGGCGACGTGGTGCAAGACAGCTTGTGCGACTGCAACACCATCATAGGAAGAGGTACCACGGCCCAGCTCATCCAGAATGACCAGTGATCTGGGAGTAGCTTCCGAGAGAATCTTCTTGGTCTCGGATAATTCGACAAAGAAGGTCGACTGTGCCGCAAATATATTGTCGTTGGCACCAAGTCGGCTCATGATGCGATCTACTGGCGATAGACGTGCACTGGTTGCCGGAATGTAGTGACCAATTTGAGCCATGATGACTGCAACACATGACATGCGGAGGACTGTTGACTTTCCAGCAGCATTGGCACCCGTGAGTAGACTGATCTTGGCCGCTTCTCCACCGAGAACAATGTCGTTGGGTATGAAATCATCCACGGTATTGAGCATGCAGGGGTGCCTCAATTCTTGAAAGTCGACCACGGTACGGTCCGAATCGACAAATACTGGGCGGCAACTAGGTTCGCCAAGTGCAGCAGAAGATTTGGCGAGACTGATGAGGCAGTCAAGCTGTGAAATGATACGAATGGCCTGCAGCCAAGTACCGTAATCCACATCGAAGCGTCTGAATAGACTGAACGCAACCTCTTTTATAAGTTGCGCATGGGTCTCTTCAGCTTCTTGGAGCTGGCGAACAAGGTCTGACAGCTCCTTGAAGTAGTAACGTTTGACACTGGCTGTTGCCGACATCTGGCGCCAGTCCTTGGGTACCTTGGTGCTCTTGGGTACTTCAAGCTGATACACTTCTTTGCCGACATCAGTGAACTTGATGCTCTTGACATTGAGCTCGCTCTTCTTCTTCGTAAGAAGACGATTTAGCCGCGACTTGATCTCCGCAATTGTGTCATGGCTGGCGTCAAACTCCTCCTCGATCCCTCGTGCAGGGATCAACATTTTCTCCTCCCGAGCGATCTTGCGATCAAACGCTGACTTCCAATACGACAGAGGCTCTCCAAGGTCAGGCATGGATGCAATGAGGCGATCCACTAGACCGTTGCCGCCCCCGAATGCTCCCAAAAGACTCATGGTATACTCAATCTGTTCAAAACCTTCTAGTACCCGTACAAAATCCTCAGGTCTGCAAGCGCCCGCATGCACCCGAGAGATGAGACGTTCCAGATCGGGCATGCGTGTCATGTTTGCTGAAAATTGCTCGCGCATCTCAATATTGTTATTGAGCAGGTCAACCGCGTCCAATCTCTCGTTGATCTTCTGCGTGTTGCACAGAGGGTGGCACACCCATTGCCGAAACATTCTCTTTCCGAATGGTGTCACGCAGCGATTCAAGAGATTGAAGAGCGTGCCTTCGGAGCCGCCATTGACGGTGTTGGTAAAAATCTCGAGGTTGATGAGCGTTTGCCCATCAAGGATTAGTGTGCCATTCTTATGAATGGGACTATACCAAGTAAAATTGCCTTGCGAGAGAAGGCTACGCTCGATCTTTAGCACACGGAGATATTGAACCAAGGCACCCATTGCCGACATGAGCAGGTCTTTGCTCTTTGCTTCTGCCAGAACCTCTGGCCATGTATCCTCTGACTCATCGTCTGCCTTGAAATAATCATTGCAACCGAGTTCGCGACGGGTGGTGTCGGCCTCCCAAAATTCAGTGGTCGGCTTGAAGTAATTCCAAATTGTTGTGGGAGCCGTATTGTTCTTCAGTATGCGAAGTGCCTTTGAGGAGATGCGAGACTTCTCGAGCAGAAGCTCTCGGGGGTTGGTCTGTGCCACAAAAGTCTCGAACTTTGTCAGATCAATGTCATCTTCAAATTGCGAGATGAAAAATTGGCCAGTCGCCGCATCGACAAAGGCTATACCGAAGGCAGGGTGGTCATCAATAGTTGCCTCCTTGATGGCGACGCAGTAGGTGGCATTGTCATCTTGCAGCATGGCACCGTCGACGAGTGTTCCGCCAGTCAGAATGCAAGCCAGTTCTCGCCGGATAATCTTGTCCTGCTTCTTGGCCTTGTCATCACGCTCACGCATCTCCTTGCCAAGAGCACTCTCCATCTGATCGACTCGAGCGACCTTGTAACCCTTGGCAATGAACTGGTTCACCCAGATGTCCAGCGAACTCTCTGGGACTCCCACCATGCGCATATTGACACGATCAGTCAGTTTAAGGTCAAAGAGCTGGTGGCCTATGGTTGCGTCATTCTCATACAGCTCGTAGAACTTTCCCTTTTTAAAGAAGACAACAGTATCCCAAAGCTTGTGTTTGATTTCCCAGTATTGCTTCTCGAATGCCGAGAATTTGTTCCAAGCCATGGGAGGCACGTATACGGTCGAGGGGTCGTAATCTGGGTGGCCGGGGGGATTTCGATTCAGGTCGGTGATCTTGGCCAACCATGGATATCTGTCCTCGGGCTCTCTTGTGTGCGCTTTGCCTTTTGCTGCGGTTGCCTTGGAAGATGTGGATGGAGATCGCATCTTGACAGGATTGACACTTTCTGGATCGTACTTCCACTGCTGTGCGGTGGAGGTACTGGGGATTTCTTCCATAAGCTCGTCAATTCCGTCTTCCTCATATTCCTCTTGGATAGTTGGCGGCGAGGATGCATGCGAACGCTTTCGGGCTGCCTGTGCTTTGGGGGCAGAGCGTTTGCGTTTCTTGGAAGGTGCGTCTGAATCATCTGAGACGACAAAATCGTCCATGTCCACTGCGGTGAGAAGTCAGCTGCGACTACTCCTGTTAGGAAAATGGGCAAGTGCGTACCATCGTCTTCTTCCACCACGGCATCTTTGCTGTCCTCTTGATAGTCATCCTCGTCATCTTTGACGACTGCCCGCGAGCGGCGTGTTGGTCTTCTAGACACCACAGTGTCCTCGTCGTCTTCTTCGTCCGAAGATTCTGCGTAACTAACGGTCTTCTTCGCCTGTGGAAATGACAATGGATTAGCATTCAACAAGGTAAAAGCGACGGGGAGAACATTGACACCTACTTTGCGTGAAGGGCTGCTTCCAATCATCATTTTTGGTAGTGCTGCCTGCTTGGATGGGAGCTCAGCAGGTGTAATTGGCGATGGAAGCGAGTCGCGGTATACCTTGACAGTGGCGTCTGAGTGGTTCTCCTGGGAGCTGGAAGGCTCGATAGCGTCACTGCTAGGGACGGGAGTGGTGATAGACGGCCGCTTCTTGTTCAGCTGGAGGGAGTTGAGGTTGGTCTTTTCTTTGAGGCATGGCGATGAATTGTTTGTGGGCGACTGCTTTGTGGTGGTGCTGTTATTGGCTGTGGATTTTGCTGAGGCAGCGGATGTTCCAGTCTGAGACGACGCTTTGGAAAAGAAGCCTAGAATGCTCTGCTGCTGTTTGCCTGAAGCCGACATCGACGAGCTCGACCTCTTCACCAAGGAAGGCGTCTTTGGACCAGCTTTTTCTACCATGACGGACAAAGACAGTCAACAGAACGTCTAGGAAAGGATCATATACACAGAGGTATATATTTGTAAATGTCAAATCAGAGAAACAATCGCAAAAATTGAAGAGGGAAAAGGATCACACGAGTGGCATGGCGGCCAGAGAAGGAGAATGGGTCAATTTTCCTTGTGTCGTCCTCTCTTGGGGACTTCTTAAAGTGCAACGCGACTTCCCGGCGGAGAGCTGCAGCGCGCCCGCGTCAAGCAGCAGGGAGGGTCGCGTTTTCCCTGTCAATGATAAGAAACTCGACCGCGCTAAAGAAACATGAACCCCACACTGGTAGCAGAAGTTCCCGGCACTTTTTTCTTTTTGGCGGGGTCTCGCCTACGGGGGTCTGGTGGCCAGTGTGGAGGTATAACAGTATAAGCTGCCTTGATCTCGACAACTCTGTTAAGGCAGCTAGATTTCACAATTAAGAAGTTGCTTTTTTTGTCTGCTTAATTATTTGGCGAGAAAGTTTAAGCAGATTGACACGGCCAAAGTTTCAATCGTGATTGAGAACGCAAAGCAATGTTGGGGCAGGTTCCGATGTGGTCGTCTATTAGGAATATATCAATGTTGGCAACTACCTATGAGATCTCCGTTTCTGAAGCGTGTCCAGGGTGGAAGCTCAACTGCCCACCAAGAACATTAAGACGATGGGCCTGTGTATTGATGTTTGCGTGCGGCAACTTGACATTGCATCTTGACGATGGAATATAGCTGACGCAAAGACAATGTTCGCTAGTGGTCACTGTGCACGTTTGGGGAAACCGTCTTTACATCCTCACCAATGAGTTGCTTTGGCTGTCATAAATTACCTATGTAAGTTGGCCTAGATCGAAGGTAAACGAAAGCTTATCAATATACCCTGCCGCCAAAATCGTTATCGAGGAGCCG
>NW_006917105.1:277811-281109 GCF_000516985.1 Pestalotiopsis fici W106-1 | reverse complement strand
AGTGAGTTCATAATCAGTTCACATACATTGCATTCAAAATCGATGCCAACCTTTTCACCCGTCTTGCTTGCCTGGGAAGGTATCACGATGGTAGGATGGGAGGACATTTGCTAGTCTTGTCCAGTTGAGCTAACATCAAACCCATGGCTATTTGCTGCAGGCCGAGATGGCACGTACCTACGAGTTGACGGTAACAAGTGCAGCTCTGTGAGAATTGAGTTGACACCTTGTGATACCTCAACAACATGGCCTCCACAGACTGCGTCGCCCGTGGCCAAATTGGTTTTATTAGTCTTCGTAGTTTATAGACCTTGAACTGGATTGATTATGATGGAATTGACCATTTTCACTTCAAATGTGCATTTGGGAGACTAGTATACACCACGTTTTGGATGCGACAAATGATTTGCCAAGAATTATTTCTTTTCTTTTCTTGTTGAACTCAATAGCTAATGAAGTGATATCAAGCTAGAGCTAATGCTAGCTGGGGTATTTGTTACTTTTCCTCTCCTTTTCATTACATGCACTCATTTTTCGTGCTTTCCTTTCTTTCTTTTTACATTTAAGGCTTCTCCTCAGACTCAACAACACCACCGTCGTTGCCAGACGACGAAGGAACGTCGCCCTTGAGTCCATCGGGAACCTTGCTGCCATCCCAGCTTGCAGAGGTGATGGGGTTGACGTGGAGCAGGTACATGGTATCAATCTCCTCCAAGCTGCGGTCCTTGGTCTCAATCATAAAGAAGAAGACAATCAAAACAAGGGCCGCACAGCAGCCAGCGAAGACGAGACCGTACCAGTAGTCAATGGCGTCGGTAATGAAACGGGTGCTATAATTCATATTAGTATCAAGGCGGTACCGTTACATATGGATACAGAATCACTTACAAGAACGAGATCATGAAGTTCCACAGCCAGTTGGACGCGGTGGCCAGAGCCATGCAGGGAGCACGGTATCTGGGAGGGTACATCTCAGCGACAGCAGCCCACACGATAGGACCCCACGTTGTGGCGAAGGCTGCGATTGCGAGACACGAGAAGACGATGAGGACGGAACCAGCGGTGGGGGTGGCGGCGGGGTTGTTGTGGTCCAGCTTGTATTGGCCGACAAAGGCGTAGATGAGGAAGCACATCATCATCCAGGCGGCACCGGCGATGAGAGCCTTGCGGCGGCCGACCTTCTGAACGACGTAGAGACCGGCAAAGGTGCAGGCGACGTTGACGGTACCGAGAATGATCTGAGTTACGTAGCTGTTGGAGAGACCAGTCGCGGCAAAGACGGTAGTTCCGTAGTAGAAGAAGAAGTTGGCACCGGTAAGCTGCTGACCAGCCTGGAGAATAACACCGAGAATGGTTCTGTACAACATGCGGGGGCCAGTGAAGATCTCGGTGAGCTTGGCCTTGCCCTGAGAGTTCTCCTCCTCCATCTTGGCGCGGATCTGGGCGATTTGGTCGGTGACGATGCGGTGGTTGGGGTCGACGCCAGCGAGGCCAGCAATGGTGAGACGGGCCTCGTCTTCTCTACCCTTGTTGAAGGCATATCGGGGGGACTCGGGCAGCAACAGGACACCGGCGCCGAGGATAAGAGCCCAAAGGAAACCGAGACCGTTGGGGATACGCCAAGAAGCGCTGTTGGTCTTGTCGGCACAGCCCCAGTCGACCATGTTGGCAGTCCAGATACCAAGAGTAATGAAGAGTTGGTAAGTCGAAACCAGAATACCACGGATGATGGCGGGAGCACTCTCGGATTGGTACATGGGAACGACGACACTGAGGGAACCGATGGAGATACCGGTAACGAGACGACCAATGGCGAACTGGTACCAAGCATCATTCGACGAGATCTCAATAATGGTTCCAACGCAGGCCCAGAGAGCAGAGATGCTGATGGTCAAACGACGTCCCAGGGTATCGGCCATATTTCCGGCAATCAAGGCTCCACACAAGCAACCGACGGGGAGGAGACCGGTAATGGTACCTTGGCGGGAAGCGCTGAACTCGTACGCCTGCTCGGAATCACTCCAGACTCCGAATCGTCTGCCGAAATCCTCCATCAGGAAGAAACCAGAGATTTGACCACTGAAGACATTGCGGTCAGCTCAATACTATAGTGTAGGATACGAGCAACTGTATCGTCTTACCTGACATATCCGAACATGAAACCACCAATACTGACAACGACACCCAGGAAAATAGCCTTGAAGGTGACGGAGGAGCCGGTGGTGGCAGACTGCTCGCCCTCGGTCTTGACACCCTCCTGAGGGGCCTCGACCTGGTCGGCGTGACGTTTGAGGAAAGGCATGGTGACTGTGTTAGTCCAGTCCTGGTGATGGTTATAGAGACAAGACACCAGCACTGCTGTTGTAGAAAATAAATAAAGGATGAGGAGAAAGTATCATGAGAAGGTCGGGGTGGGAGACGGAAGACCAGTATATATGGACAAAGTAAGAAAGAAAAAAAAAGCTGAAAAAAGGGTTCACAACAAAACGGTTAGATGATTTCCCTGGGGGCTCCGCGTTGCCCAGACTATGAGGTACCCAAGCCCGCGAGCCGCGAGTCGTGGGTTGACGGGGAATAGGCGGCGGGTATCGTGGAGCAGTGTCTTTCTAGACGTCACACCAAGACCGGGCAACCAAGGGGATGGAGCAGGGAGACGAGCAGCAGAGACGGTTATTTTGCGGTGCTCCAGAAGACGAATTATGGGGTCAAAGCTGGGAAAAGTATGGAGCAGGATCGGAATGGGATGGGATGGGATGTTTGATTGTGGTCCTGTGGATGCGGGTTGTAGTGCATCTCCCACACGCGATATTCAGCTGGGACTCTGGAGTTATGGAGTCGGTTCCAACATACTGTAGAGGCATTTAGGGAATTGGATGTTGACGGAGAACGTTTGATCCTTGATCACACTTTGTCGGAGCCTCCGGGTTCTGCCGGTGTCGTCACCAGACTTTGGGAAGTCGAGGCCAGCAACAAGGGGGGGTTCCATATGGGAAATACCTACGTTTGTTCGTACAGTATATCCGTGACTTGGCGTGATTCAATGTCCATCGAACCTGGCGCCGGATATAGCCCACTACAAGCTACGTACTATGTACTGTGCCTAGCAAGTGCCAATTGGCATGACATAATTCTCGTGGCCCGCTGCTGTGCTAGAAACATAGTATTCTTTGCTTGCTTGGCCCTGCCGAGTCTGGTCTGGCCTTGGTATTTGGGGCTTGGGCCTTGGCCAGGCTGACGGGAGCGGCGGCGTGTTTAGAGGAAATAAACCAAATTTCATAATTTTTTTTTTTTTTTTTTT